>NC_069090.1:12024128-12286128 GCF_947172395.1 Bicyclus anynana
AAAGTCGGCGGTGCATGCCCCGGACCGGATTCGAACCCACATCCTCCAGAATCGGAGGTCACAGAAGAAGAAAGAAATTAACCGCTCTCATTCTGAGAGGAGACTCTTCCCTGCCTGCAGCTTTATACAGTATTTAGTTATAATAATAAATTGATATTGTGATACTTGTTTTTCTCTTTTTAGTTCATTACGCTTAGCAGTATAGTTATTTTTATAATAATATTATAATGTATTATATTACATGTTACATGTAATACGCAAAGATGAAAGTCATATTAACAGGAGAATGTTGAAATTGCAAGTGGAAGGACACGAGAGGAGAGGAAGGCAAAAAAGAGATATGGTTGGTGTGTGAAGAGGGAGATAATAAGGTAACGGATGATAGATGTGAATGGAAGAGATTGATACATTTTACTGACCCCATTTATGCGGTAAAAGATAAAGGAGATGATGAGGTAGAACAACACAATTTGCTGTTACAGTTTTTAAGTATGGAAATGGTATAATGTTACGAGATAAATATCACGAACGAGTCTAGTTCAATATTGACGGCCTATATTCATGTCTGAAATCCATATTCGGGTGACGTAAGAAATCAAAGACGTCTCGAAGACTTTGAGTAGAGATACTGTTACCAAAGACTTCGAGTTGATATACTGTTGCGTTGATATACTGTTGGACGTAGGTTTGTAGTTATTTCCAATTTTTTTTTAATTTCAGTCAAAATTGATTCAACTATTACGCATGCGGGGTACACAAAGCCGTAAATGTAGTGATAGTCAACATTACCAGGAGATTGCACTAAGCTCGTGATGCTAACTTAGCTCAAAGACATCTGTCGTGTTCTCACTAACATTTGCTTTGTACGTTTGGTACTTACATGGACTCCAATCTCTAATCCATTTGACAGTCGACTGTGTGGATGAATCTTTGGGGGTTTTGCTAAAAGCTACTCGTGGATATACTTGTAGATACGCTTAGAAATTAATAATATTTAATTCTTATCTGTCTATCTATCTATCTATCTTTATCTATTATCCATAATCCAAGATTGAAACCAATATTGGATAGATGCAATGAAATCACGTACGCAATTTCAATTTGATTTTCAATCTAGAATTTTGAATGAACGTGCACAAGATAATAAGAGGTTAATTCAGGCTACATTTAATTTTTAACTTTCAATAGCCTCAATAGCTCATCACTGAGGGGTGGTAGTTTGATCCCGCCCCGTTGGTCTATTGTCGTAACCACTCCTAACACAGTCTTTCCCGACTAATTGGAGGGGAATGGGAATATTAGTCATATTAAAAAAAAACCAATGGTAAATATTAAAAAAACAAGTTCAAACTAACTTAAAAAATACACTCATATTATATTCAACTAAATCTTGATAAAATTTGTAATTTTTTGTAAATAAAAAAAGGAGCGTCAATCTTGAGATTAAAGATTGTTGGGTTAGCTTTAACCCGTCTAGTTAATCTGTATTTGTATATCGCAATAACCAAAATATGAACAAGCTAAGTGAGCTCCGGAATGGGTATAAAAATACCCCCAGCCACAGTAACAAAGCTGTTGCAAATATGCAATCCGCAATGCGCATTTCATACGTCAATTTTACCACTCTGGATACAGATACGTTGCGCTGAAAATTGGTACATCCGACTTGTGATACGGGTGTACCAATGGATTTTTAGAATTCAATCGGTGTCGCCTATATTTATATGTACTTTTTTTCATTGTTCCAGTCTATTGTAGTTGATTGTGTTTCACGAAGAGCTGTGATAGCCCAGTGGATATGACCTCTGCCTCCGATTCCGAAGGGTGTGGGTTCGAATCCGGCCCGGGGCATGTACCTCCAACTTTTCAGTTGTGTGCATTTTAAGAAATTAAATATCACGTGTCTCAAACGGTGAAGGAAAAACATCGCGAGGAAACCTGCATACCAGAGAATTTTTCTTAATTCTCCAATCCGCATTGGGCCAGCGTGGTAGACTAAGGCCTAACCCCTCTCATTCTGATAGGAGACTCGAGCTCAGCAATGGGCCGAATATGGGTTGATAATATGTTTCACGTTCTGTACAGTGAACGTGATTGCACTCATAGTAATAAAGGACATAATTATTAAGAGTGATAAGTAAGCCAAAAGATTCAACGCCGAGAGGAAATCATATATTTTTCGTCCGCGTGGAATTTAGTTTTTCACAAATCCCTCGGGAACCATGGATTTTTCCGGGATAAAAAGTATTCTATGTGTTAATCCAGACTATAATCTATCTCTACTTCAAATTTCAGGTGATTTGGTTCCGTAGTCGCGGCGTGAAAGAGTAATAAACATTCATACCATCAAAATCATCAGTCTTTTTGCAAATCTCGGGAAACCATAGATTTTTTCGAGAGGAAGAGTAGCCTATGTGTTAATCCAGAGTAAAACCTATTTCCATTCCTTTCAGCCAAATCGGCACTGGCACATAGGCTACTTTTCGTTCGGGAAAAATTTATGGTTCCCGCGGGATTTGTAAAAAAACGAATTCCATGCGGACGAAGTTGCGGTCGTCCGCTAGTATTTAGTTTCCTTTAATATTTACAGTTTTTAAAAATACTCCACTCTGCTAATAATAGTTGTAATTTAAATCGAGTGATTTCAAAAAGTATATCTACTAAAATTTGTAACTTCGTTGTTTTGCATATTTCATCACAATTTTTTCAAAAATTTCAAGACATTTGACATAAAAAAATATCGGTTGTCAGTAAAGTCGGTTTACTGACGCGACAACGTCAGAAGATTATACTGATCGAATCGTTGCATTTTTCAAAAGAAAATGTTCGTTAATCTAAAATACTGTTTAATAATATTCATAGAAAATACTTTATTTCTTGTAAAAAAAAGTTGGCAACCCTATAGCGAGGGAACGACGCATGACGTCATCTTTTTTCAAGTGTACAGCCGGCTTCATCGAATTATAAAACGTCACGTCAAAAATGTTTTTCCAAAATAAGAGTTAGCGTAGTATAAATTGTTGGCTTCAAAATGGTTCTACTACAAGCTTGCATTTTACAACAGTACACAAAGTTTATCAAAGTCCTAGGTGTCGAATTTCTTGACGGTGATTCGTATGCACGATTGAGCGCTACGCCATTGCGAATGCACTGCACGTTGCACATTTCAAACGTCAATTTCAGGACGCGTCTGATACATATCGCGCTGAAAATTGTTACCACCGACTTTCGATATGAAATTCGCGACGATTTTCACTATTATTACCACCTTGACAGCTTTGAAATGTACTGGTAATGTTTTCTTGATTTTTCATCTCCGTTACCGTTCGTGTTTTGTTTTGATATTCGCGGACGATTTGTTTTTGTATTTCTTTATCAGAACTAGACTCAAATACGAACTAGAAACGACCTTCGCCCATTTGTTTACTGTTTACACTACTTTTATATAAGTGTCGGATCGCTTATTTACAAGTTTTTCTGTTATTTTACATGAAATAAGAAAGTGACAAATTTTACTTTTCGACTGTCCAAGAATTATCAAAAGGTGGGGAAACCAGTCTAGTGTTTTATACCAAATTTTGTGTGCTACGCACCTCCAACTTTTCGTTTGTGTGCATTTTAAGAAATTAAATATCGCGTGTCTCAAACGGTGAAGGAAAAACATCGTGAGGAAACCTGCATACGAGAGAATTTACTGAATTATCTGCGTGTGTGAAGTCTGCCAATCCATTGGGCCAGCGTGGTGGACTATTGGCCTAACCTCACTCATTCAGAGAGGAGACTCGAGCTCAGCAGTGAGCCGAATATGGGTTGTAAATGATGATGATGAAATACATTTTGAAAGTTAATATTAAGTAAACGTAGGGTTACCTAAAAACCTCCTCTATCAGTCGTGTTCGACTCTGATCGAGTTCGAGAGTTCGAATCGTGTTCTACGTCATCGTGTTCTTCTTCGGCTACCTGAAGAGAAAAGTAGACCGTAGAGGCACGTCAATTCTCTGTCTACAATCGCTAACGCTTCGATTGGTCGGTCGGTCATTAATAACAGTAGCTTTTTAAAAAGAGAAGGATGGGTGAAGGTTCTTTCTAATTCAGATCTTGTACTATTCGATAATGCTAAATACGAGTATCTCTGTACAGAATGCTTGTCTATTCCAATTGTGCCGAGATCAGTAATCGTCTACGATCATTGATGCCGGCTTTATAGTATTATGGGTGATATATGCACCCCTTTAGTGCCAAGTCTATCATGAATTGTTCCGTTCCAGTTACTATTTATGTTAGATGAATGTGTTGCCATTTCATAGCGGTGAATAACTTTGAAACGTGATATGTTTGGTTGTGGTTTAAATGTACCTAATTGGGCTGTAATGGGGGATTTTGCTATATTTTAATAAAATATTTATTTATAACAATATTGCTCAACTTTTATGTCATGGCGAGTCTGAGAAAATTATGAATGTAGGTTTTTTAGACTTCTATACTAATATTATAAATAGTTAATAGGTAAAGTTTGTGGTATTATTGGGGTACTCTCTGGATCTACTAAAGCCACATTATTTGCTATTGTCATAGGCTATGTTTTGTTTCCTTACTCTCACGGAGACGGGAAATATGCGGGTGACACCGCGGGGCGTTTACTAGTATTTTAGTAGACGGAGGTCCTGGGTTCGATTCCCGGCTGGGCCGACTGAGATTTTATTAATTGGTCCAGGTCTGGCTGGTGGGAGGCTTCGGCCGTGGTTAGTTACCACCTTACCGACAAAGACGTACCGCCAAGCGATTTAGCGGTGTTGTGTAGAAACCGAAATGGGTGTGAATTTTCATCCTCCTCCTAACAAGTTAGTCCGTTTCCATCTTAGACTGCATCATCACTTACCATCACATGAGATTGTAGTCAATGGCTAACTTGTAATGAATGAAAAAAAAATTAACAAAGGTTAACAAGGTAATAGGGAATCACACTGCATTTCGTACAAATTTTTAAGCTTCACTGGCTCACATGATCCATACAATATATCATTTGTATTCGTATAAATTGTCACATAGTGCCATTTGATTGTACAGAGAACTTCCGAGGTGTATATCTGATTCCACAGTGATTGTTGGCAAGCCGAGCCGAGAGACGTCTGTTTTTGGCTTATATTGTGAAAATTGTATAGAATTGGTGGTATCATTTCTTCAGTAATCTATTGAAAGAACACATTTGCTCTTAAAGTATCGCTTATTTCACAAATTTCAGAAATGCATCTTATTACGCACATGTGTTGTGTAATATAAAACCTTTGTCATACGTCTAAAAACGAACGGTACCTTTTTAATCTTGACAAAGAGTTTTTATGTCAGAAAATTGTTCAACATATTATGAATAAAATTAACTTTGAGAATAACTTAATGAGATAAAATATATTATAAAGCAAAAATGACAAGCGTATCAAAATGTCATCATGTGGAAACAGGTAAAGATGCAAATTAGTTTTCAGAAAGTGTTTTCAAAGTGTGTTTCCTCGCAAACGTCGTATGACATACGTGCGCTTTGATAGTTACAGCCTCTGCTTCCTTACTATAGCTCTCGCCAAGGCTCGATTGCAATATCGCCTCGGCTGTGATTTTCAACTTACCACACTTATATCATAATGTACTATTATAGTCAGACTTGAGAGTATAGTTTTTATTTTGCTGTTCTTAATATGGACTTATTTAGTTAGAATTAAAAAGTCCTAAGCCGTTTAGTTCAACAATAAGTATTCATAATTAATCAAACGAATTTATCTGTTAGATTATTATTCGTATTTAGCATTATAATTATAGTATTATTTGCATTAACATCTATACATACATTTACTACTAACGAAAGTGTATACTTTCGTACGAGAATCAATATTTTTTTTTGGTACAAAAAAATAAACTGAAATTTATGAACCCATTTAGACCTAAAACTATTTTTATATTTCTATTGTGAGATTATCTATATATCTGTAGCTAAGTACTAATACTCGCAGACAGACGGCGTTCTTATAACATCAGCTATCTGCTGGTGAAAGTTCCGTCAAAGTTGGTACACCCGTTCGAGAGATAAGCTGGAACAAACTAAACATTTTTAAAATTGTTTAGTGAAATAAGTACCGTATACCTAAGCTTTCATATGCATTTATTTGTATAGATATAGAAGTACGATAGATCATAAATTTTGTTATTCTCAACCCCGTCCATATAATCCAGTAACACGATTATGTCATGTATTCCATATTAATCTTAGACTATTAATTCCAAGGGATTGAGACGGTGCGTGGGAATACAGTACGAACATGTAGGTATTACGATACACATGTATATGTAAGCCCTTGTGTGCAAACAATATCTACATACATAGAATTTACTTCCATAGCATGATTACCAATGCTCCTTGGTACATCAAAAATGATCGCCTGCATCGTGAACTAAAAATTAAAACTATAAAGACAGAAGTTGCACACTCAATGAAAACATACTAAAAGCGTATTCGTAAACATTCAAATCAACTTGAAGGAACATAATGATGAAGAAACCTGGTACAAATTTCAAAAGGCTCAAAAAACGAGTACCACAAGATGTCATGAAATAGATACTGCATTATTATATTTGGGAAAATGACTGGATTTTGCACCTAACACGCCTTAATACAAATACTTAAAATCCCGCTGAATGTCTCACGACATATTGCAGGAATAATGAGAGACTAAAAAAAAAGAATTTACAGGTTAAAAATAAGAATACGGGAAAGATTTGCATACTTGAAAATAAATACATTGAACTATACCGCCTTAAGAAGAGATGTTTATGTAAAATAATGTAGGGCTTAGTATTTTTTTTTTTAAATTTTGGTACTACGCTTCTTTGACTTTATAATATATATATATATACAGTCGAAGAAGTAAGTGTTTGTCCGTGATTCAATCATAACTGTTTTTTCTAGTGCTTATAGTTTACTAAAACATAATCACACACATTATTAAAACATAATCAAGCTTTTTTAAATTTTTTGTCTGTCTGTCTTTCGGTTTTTTTCGGCTAATCTCTGGAACAGGTGAAACGATTTTAAAGGGACTTTCACTGAAATATAGAGGAGGTTATGGAGTAACATAAAGGCCCGACATAAACATTTTATCCCGAAAAAATACATAAATCCCGCAGGATTTTTGAAAACAGAATTTGCGCCTGTTAGTTTTACATAAAAACTGTGATTTAAAATTGAGTTAATATGTGACACTGGATATTACAACTAGATCAAACAGCAAAGTATCGCCATCACAAAATATAAAACTATTGTGTTCAAAACCTCCGTGAAAATCAATATGATACAACCATTGTGATACAGATCTCTATAAAATATCGCAACTCAACTTTCATCATTACAATTATTTTATTTATGGTCAGTTGTTCACTTTTTGTCGCACAAAAGAACAACTTGGACCTTTTTTTCACTCTTTGCTCCCTTTGTAACGTTTTCTTTAGAAGTGCTCAAGATACCCTTTTTCTTTGTCAATTTTATAGAATATTATTTTAGAAGACATCTTCGTCGTCTATTTTATTTTTCCTGTGCATTATCTTTTTCATTAAAACTTCGTATCTGGTGTTAAACGTTAAACAGTTGCCGACTGTACTTTGTTTAATGACTCTTCAAGATTCTTTTAATCAGTTTCGCCTTTCTTGTAATGCCGATCTTTATCTGTTCCTCTTATCCAAACGTGATATTTAATCTTCCTAATACTTTTTTTTAATCACTGTGTTTTATTTCAAACTTAGTTTTAACCATTTTATATTTTTATTTTCGGTTTATAGATTCTTTTAAATTACTAGGTAATATCGCAAATGTTGTTCTGCTGTATAAAGCTTAGATCCGATTTTAAGGTTAGGAGGGTGAAAAATACTTCTCATACCAATCACATCACACTAATATTACAAATGCGAAAGTTTGTGTGTAAGTGTGTATGTGTGTTTCTTCTTTGCGCTGCGGCTACAGAAGCGATTTGGCTCAAATTTGGAATGGAAATAGATTTTATTCTGGATTAACACATAGGCTACTTTCATCCTGGAAAAGTATATGGTTTCAGCGGGATTTGTAAAAAACTGAATTCCACGCAGACGAAGTCGCGGGCGTCCGCTAGTCAAATATAAAACACTCATTATATGCGGTTGGACCGTTATGGAGGAGATCGACTACAAACACGACATTTTTATTAGATTCATTATCTAAAAATATCGAAATCAATGAGGATCGACTGGTTTGTAATAAAATGCTCATAAAAAGTAATTTAAATAAAGCCGATTTTAATCACGGACTCTCTGTTCCAGATAACTTTGTAGTTTTTAGCAAAATATCATCATCATCATCATCATCAACATCATCATCATCATCATCATTATCATTATCAGCCGATGGACGTCCACTGCTGGACATAGGCCTCTTACATGGACTTCCACACAAAACGATCTCGAGCCGCCAGCATCCAGCGGCACCCTGCAACCCGCTTGATGTCTTCGGTCCACCTAATGGGGGGTCGACCAACACTGCTCCATCGGCTCTTCGAACTATGTGGCTTGCCCATTGCCACTTCAGCTTCGCGGCTCTATATCAGTGACTTTAGTTCGTCTGCGGGTCTCCTCATTTCTGATTCGATCACACAGAGAAACCCCAGGCACAGCTCGCTCGATCGCCCGCTGAGTGGCTTTGACTTTATTTATTTGACTAGTAAATTATAAGAACTTAATAGTATTATTGTTTGCTTGTTTGGATAAACCCTGGACGTCTTTTATACTAATAGGATCAAGTACATTTCTTTACATATTTCTATAGACACTGGAGATATTTTTTCATCTATTACCATTTCATTACTCATTACCGATAGATTGTAGTACGATCTTCGCCTGCTGGAATACTGTCGTACGCACTAGTAACAGAGTTGTTGTCGTCTACTGGACAACTGTCGTACTGTTAGTTTCGGCTTCTCGGTGTTTATAAAAAAAAAAAACACTTTGTTTAACTGAAACTGAGTTTTATTGTTTATAATTTAACTATAGTTCAAAATACGACAACAAACTCTATTACTATGGATCACTACGTTTCGTGACTCGCGAGGACCTGCAAAGGGTCTATAGGCGGCTAGTATTATCAGGGGCTTAGCCTTGTTACTTAGTCCAGACCGGCGGGCATAAACCAGGTCCGTAGCTGGACAGCAATTCGGCTAATCACCAGAACGACTGAATGTTTAGAGGCAGAGCTACGGTTTATAAAGCAGATATATTGCTGACAGAACATTTATATCTGTGTCACAGCTCTGCATTACGAATATAGAATTTAGGGATGTAACAGTACGCACTCGTAACAGAGTTGTTGTTGTTGGAAAATCAACAAATTAGAAGGGGATGGGAATATTGGTCATATGGCTAATATTAGAAAGCTCCAAATTTATAATATTCGTTCAGGTCTTCATTGCTTTACATTTTCCTGACGGTTTGTTAAAATATTTGTTTTCACTACACGTTAATATTGACGTAACGAAGTGGACACTGAACGCTGAACAGTATATTGGTACATCGTACATGTTATTGTAAGGGTACACAAATTTAATTATTTTATTAATATTTATTGTATGGTTAAATTAACCGCCAACGTTTGACATTATCAAAGTAGACAAATGGCGTATTATTTTATTAAGTAGTTAAATTTTGGAATAGTATTGAAGGCAATATGTTATTAATCAGCTACAGGGTTAATTTTATTAATTAAGACGCCCGCGACTTTATCCGTGAAATTCACTTTTTGACAAATCTCACGGGAACCATACTTTTTTTCGTAATAAAAAGTTGCTCAATCTCCTCTTCTGTCTTTCAGTGACAGTCCCCATTAAAATTAGTCCAGCCGTTCCGAAGATCAGCCTGGAAAAACGGACAGACAGACTTTTTTAATGCTTGATTGAGTTTTTTCAAATATACTTAAAGAAAACAGGTATTTTGAAATCACATACAGTAACTTCAATTTTATTCTGTTTAGATATCTTGCTCTCTTGTCAAAGATATATATATATATATATATATATATATATATATATATAGTAGTAGCTCAGTAGGCTTTTGGAGCTGGAAAGAGGAGAGAGGGTGGTGGCCAAAAGCCGTAAAAACTACATAATAATTATTGTCATCATCATCATTAGTAACCCCTATTAGGCGCACTGTTGAGCACGAGTCTTCTCTCAGAATGAGAGCGGTTAGGCCAATAGTCCACCACGCTGGCCTAATGCGAATTTGCAGGTTATTTATATTGAATTTTTGCCTACAGCTACATAATTTCTAATTTTCTTATGAAAACAAAGTAGATACTAATAAAGGCATTTTTTACTTATTATATATTATTTATTTTATATGCAATGACTTTTTTTACAATAAAAAAAGAATGAAATATAATAATAATTGATAGACTTTGTAATGTTTTTTGATCCTTTGTCTTACTGATTATGTCGACTGTGGTTAGAAGAACATGAACCTAACAGTTTAGTTATAACCAGGAAGTAGATATGAATTATAGTAGAATAAAATTATGTATACAGTCATTAAAAGCTTTGGAGTCATTAGTTTTGTAGGTCTTGGCTGTGAAGTTTGTATTACGTTTTGTTACGGTGGTGATAAAAATAAACAAGTCTCAAAATTGCGCTGGCTTTTAATGTTAATGAGGAGTTTACGTTTTACTGAAGAAAGGATTTTTTGTTTCTCTTTGATGTTAAAATTGTTAATGACGGTAGTATTCTATTATATTTCAACCACATTGTTTAAGCATAAACATTGACGTGGATTAGGTATTTAACTAGGGTAGGCACGTATTAATAATATAAGTAAAAGTCTGTATTTCATAGCGTCTGTTTAATCAGTTAAATAATAATTAAATAAACGAAACATTTTCGAGACAAGCGCTTCTCATCTATATTAATAACGTCACAATAGGTGCTGGTCAAGAATTTGGGTTCCCAAAGAGATGTAGATATTGCCCATTGATTAGCGTGCATTTCTTATACAAGGTTGGTCCCAAGGTGCTGGAATGGTGACCCCGCACTAGAAAGCGCAGTGTTGGTCGACCCCCCACCACTTAGACTGACGACATCCATCGAGTCGCAGGGATTCGCTGGATGCAGGTGGCTCAGTATCGTGATGTTTGGAAGTCCCTATAAATGGCCTGTCCTGGAGTGAACGTCCATCGGCTGATATGATGATGATGATTTCTTATTAAATAGCATTGTTTATAATATAGATTTAACATTGACTCAATGCTATGTATCGTATGTAATGCCTATAGTTGAGACTTTGGTTTACAAACTTTTTGTCAAAGCCCAAAACTTTCTAGAGTATTAAACTACCTTCTCTTAAATATTACTTACTAACTTGAAACAAGAAACTACAAAGTTTACAAGATCTTAAATGGGAAAACAGGTAGATGGTCCGACGACATCAAGAAGGTAGTGGGAAGTGTCTGGATAAGTAAGGTGGAGGTTCGTTGTGGTGGCTTTCGGAAAGGCCTATGTCCAGCGGTGGATGGATATAGGCTGTAGATGTTGATGAAATGGAAAATCATGATAATCAGTACTGCAGCAGGCAAGGTACTTTTTTTTTATTCTTTACAAGTTGGCCCTTGACTACAATCTCACCTGATGGTAACTGATGATGCAGTCTAAGGTGAAAGCGAGCTAACTTGTTAGGAGGAGGATGAAAATCCACACCCCTTTCGGTTTCTACACGGCATCGTACCGGAACGCTAAATCGCTTGGCGGTACGTCTTTGCCGGTAGGGTGGTAACTAGCCACGGCCGAAGCCTCCCACCAGCCAGACCTGGACAAATTAAGAAAATCTCAATCTGGCCAGCCGGGGCTCGAACCCAGGACCTCCGTCTTGTAAATCCACCGCGCATACCACTGCGCCATGGAGGCCGTGGAGGCCGTACTCTCAGTAGGATTGTGTGAAATCATATGGAACTAGCCAAAATACCGCAGTTTCGCCTAGTTCGTTCCAGTGAGAATACGGCGATAAAATTTAGTCTACACTTACAAACAACGTGGCTATCTAATAGTAGAAGAATTTTCAAAATCGGTTCAGTTGATCTAGAGATTACCCCTTACAATTACTCTTTATAATCTATTTACCTCTTTATAATCTATACTTATATTATAAAGCTGAAGAGTTTGTTTGTTTGATTGAACGCGCTAATCTCAGGAACTACTGGTCCGATTTGAATAATTCTTTCAGTGTTAGATAGCCCTTTTATCGAGGAAGGCTATAGGCTATATTTTATCCCCGTATTCCTACGGGAACGGGAACCACGCAGGTAAAACCGCGCGGCGTCAGCTCGTATTAGTATAGATGGCCTTCTGGCTACAATATTTTATGTATTATGATTGTTGAAGTGCATCAACACACATCAATGATGTGTATGTAACTAATAAACCATTTGTTACAATATCACATTGTATACAGTGTTGAATGTCAATATTTCACGAATATAAGTGTTTTCATAAAGTATTAACATCTAGTTTAACGGCTGAATGTGAATTAGTTGAATCATAGAGAATAATACGTAGAATGAAAGCCTACAATAGGTGGACATATATAATTTTTAATGAAAGCTCGAAATTCGTTAGTCCAAGCTTCTACCATAGGTAAGTACGGTAGCAAGTGGAGTTCAGTAGTGCTTTTGAGGGTAGGTAGGTAGGCCGGTAGGATTCAAGATTCATATGGTAGAAGCATCATCATCGTCATCATATCAGCAGATGGACGTCCACTGCAGGACATAAGCCTTTTGTAGGGACTTCCAAACATCACGATACTGAGCCACCTGCATCCAGCGAATCCCGGCGACTCGCTTGATGTCGTCAGTCGACCAACACTGACCTTTCTTATACGGGGTCGCCATTCCAGCACGTATAAAGTTGTAATTTGGCAGGCAGGTAGTTCGTAGGTACTAAGAACAGATTTTGCAAGAGGGCTGGATTAAAGAGGTCTAAGGGCGGACGAAGTCGCGGGTGTGCGCTAGTATATATCTAAATAAAATTGAAGTGTCGTTCTGTGGTTTTAAAAGTATCTGAGTTTTTTTCTAGTGCATAAACCTATTTACACGATACTAAAACATAATCAATCTTTTTTAACCAGCTTCAAAAAAAAGGACAAGGTATCTCAATTCGACTAATAAAATTTTTGTCTGTCTTTCTGTTTCTCGGGGCTAATCTCTGGAACGGCTGAACTGAATTAAATGGAACTTTCACTAGAAGATAGAGCAGTTTAAGGAGCGACATATGGGCAACTTTTTATCCAAAAAATGCAAGGCGGGTTTTGTCATAAATTGAATTTCACGCGTACTAGTATAATAATATGTACACGACAATGTTTACAGAATATTTTTATAATAATGAACGATTGGAAAGTTTATTCCAGTTCCCGAAGGTAGTCTTTTTATGTAAACAAACCTTCAATATTGCGTAGTTCGACACAGATGTGTTTACCTTTTGATATTGATTTCTTTGAATACATTTCAATAAAAAATGCTAGCCTTCGTACAGTTGTATGAGTTAAGTTTTTTTGTTATTCTTTTATGTAGTATAGTTCTGTTTATTACGCAGAATATTTTTATATTGTAGTATTTACTTTTCAAAACAACTACTTGAAATAAAGAAAACGTTTTACTTAAGCCCGCTTTAGACACTTATTGATTAAGTAATACAATGTAAAGGTTTAAATTCTAAAATAAGACAATTATAATGTTATATTTTTAGCAGTAATAACTTTGAACTGTAGTGTAACACTACTCATCTGTAGAAATTAAATTTTAAGAATTTAAATATCACGTGTCTCAAACGGTGAAGGAAAACATCGTGAGGAAACTTGCACACCAGAGAATTTCTTAATTCTCTGCGTGTGTGAAGTCTGCCAATCCGCATTGCCAGCGTGGTGGACTATTGGCCTAACCCCTGTCATTCTTAGTGGAGACTCGAGATAACGACTACTCATCTGTAGTAGGTGTAGGTAGTTTGGTAGTTTTGAAACGCTATGTCTTTCATAAACACGAAAAAAGCTGAATGAATTGAAGTTCTCAAAACCTTCAACATAATTATATTGTAGTATAATAGTCACACTTATTATGCGCCGACTTTTAGCTGGTGGGAGCCTTTGGCCGTGGCTAGTTACCACCCCACCGGCAAGGACGTACCGCCAAACGATTTAGCGTTCCGGTATGATGTCGTGTAGAAACCGAAAGGAGTGTGGATTTTCTTCCTCCTCCTAACAAGTTAGCCCGCTTAAATTTTAGATTGCATCATCACTTACCATCAGGTGAGATTGTAGTCAAGGGCTTAATAAAATTTATTATTTGTAGTAGTATTACTTGTGTCTTCTTTATGTTAAACATATTTGCTAACTAGTTTTAATAAGAAGCGCTTAGAGTAATCAAATAACACGTAACTCTAAATCTTAATTAATTCAATTACAATTTATATATATAACTCTAGTTATTTCTGTTATGAGATATCAATCTACTGGCTATTGTTATTAACACGAATTCGCCGCACAACTTACGTAATTCTAACAATAACCAACAAATTCCAATAACCCCCTAAATATATAAACAGGGGTAGCATTGACCACTTACACATTCCATTGCGAATGTTGAATGGTCCCGAATCATTGCCAACAACGATCGGAATTTCGTACCCATCAGTTTAGGGTTGCCGGTTTAGTTTGGACATTAGTTATATGAATAGATATTTAGAGATATTTACGTCCTTAAATATCATAGTGCGGCCATTTTAAGTAAATTAACATCACAATCCATCTATACTTATAATATAACTGGTTGAATTCTATACGTTTATTTGCAATTTGAGATTTTACTTATACAATTTGTATCAACAAACGTTAGCGTGGCATAGAGTACTAATAGCGCCATCTAGAATCTATACTTATTATACAAATTCTGTACATTTAGTACATTCTGTACATTGAAGGTATTTTGAAAATTTTTGTAAGGGGGCATTATATAATCGACACTAAAGCTAAAAAGATTTTTTTGGGATTTAAATTTTTTTTTAATTCAAACTATAAAGTGGTGAAATAGGGCTTGAAAGTTTACATTGATTTACACGCAGACGAAGTCGCGGGCGTCCGCTAGTGTGTAAATAAAGCAGATATAAAATAATAGAAAAGCTAAAAGGAGATGGTCCAAAATTGTATGGAGCCCAGGATCAGTCATTGAACCCTGACGGAAATAAAAGAAAATGAAATTTTTAACTGTTTTCGATTCACAAATCTACGAATTTACTTTAATTCTTTCGAAATAATATTTATTCTCGCCCAAGAAATGCAATACCAATATGGGCAATAATGGCGGATTGTCGTTTTGACGTTTGCTGTCATGCTATAGTTGCTTTAAGGGCGCCATCTTGATATAACTCAAAAACTTGGGTTTTAATTTTATTTATTTCTTTTTATTTAGTTACATTTATTCACTTATTTAGATTTTATTAAAATCCATGTATTTTTAAAATTTTAATGATACGGGGTACAAGAGTGGACCTTAAATGGACTATTTCTTTCTAAATAATTAGTTATGTCAAAGTTACAAGCACTTAACGCCACGTCTTTAAAACGTCAAGTTTGACTATTGGTAGAGACTTTCAGTTCAATAGGTAGGTTTAGACTATCATTTCAGAAATTAGGCTTTGCTGATAAAAGCCATGACTATTCAAGCTTTGCTCTTTGAAATATTAATTCTCTACAATATTTATTTCGTTAACTATTAATTTTCTCTTTCTAAAGGTACCTTTATTTTAAAACAAAAATAAAAAATAGTCAAATTCCCACTGTCCAGTATTTAACAGCGTTTTTTTAAATCAATCTATAAGTGCCAAGAATGACCTGATGAGCCTTCAAAGATGTAAATAGGTACCGAATTGGCTTACGTTATTTAACCAGTGCAATTGAATGGTAGGAATGCCCTAACGTAATTAGGTTATTCCAACCTCACACAGGGTTGGGATATTGGGTAATTGTCTTATTATCAACTAGCGGATGCCCGCAACTTCGCTATTCTATGCCTATGTTGCAATAAACTCTTCTATCTTCTTGTGAAGTCCATTCCAGAGATTAGCCCCGATAGACAGAGATAGACAAAACAACATGGAAAAGTTTGTTTTTGTTTTGGTTTCTTAGAACAATAAGCACTTGAGAAAACAGTTGGGAAGTTTGATATTACACAGATGGACACTTCAATTTTATTTATATGTATTGATGTTAAAATTAAATAAATGCTAACTAAACGCTTTAAACACGGTCAAAATTCCAAGGTGAAGCTGCAAAGTTGCCATATTACTAAGTTATTTGATACGCAATAGAATGGTTTGCCTCGTAGCAATCAGGCCACAGCCACCTCAAACAGGGTTGAATGTATCACTAATGTTCTGAAAGTAATTACACGAAGTGTCACTAACGGGATTCGTTGCACTGTGGTTTGCTATTACTGCGTTTGGGTCCACATAAATTAGCACGTGGTTTATGAATTTGCGATGACTTATTATACTAATATTATAAAGCTGAAGAGTTTGTTTGTTTGATTGAACGCGCTAATCTCAGGAACTACAGGTCCGATTTGAAAAATTCTTTCAGTGTTAGATAGCCCATTTATCGAGGAAGGCTATAGGCTATATATTATCCCCGTTTTCCTACGGGAACGGGAACGCGGGTAAAACTGCGCGGGGTCAGCTAGTGGTAGATAAAGGTGTAACATAAATATGTTGAGTTTTTACGTTTACCTGATTTTTTGCTAGGTGAGTTTACAAGATTATAATGAAAAATTCGCTTTATGTTCGCTGTAGTAAAATCTTAAAATATTGAAAGTCTACCGAAACTCATGAATTTTACGACACTTACGGTCTTTCCATCATAATAGAAAAGGGCTGATATCTACGAATTGGCTTATCGGATCGTTATAGCTAAGAACCATATCGACTAAAAATATTATTCCCTTCGTTTATCCTGTAAACCTTCCGAAATCACAAAAATCAGATTAAAATAATCATACAATGAGTGAATTCATCCCAACTCTCGAATACTTAATTAATATTCTATACAAATAAACAATTTAAACTTCCACATATTAAGTCTGTTTGAAAGGAAAAATATATGAAAATTTCAATTCAATTGTTACCAATTATTTTCACTCTGCCGATCGCTTTAAAGTCTCGATTCGCCGGATAGAGAATGAAAACTCATTTTAACTGGATTTTCTATATCGGATACAGATATCTTTATGGGATTTTAACTGACAGCTGTGAAAAAGGTACGGCCGAAATCTGTTTGGAATTTGAATTTAAATGGCAAAGGGATTATTGCTTTGCCGAAGATAAGATTAACTGCCGTGTTAGATATAAAACGAATGGGTTCCCTTTAATTCAAATTCATTGCTTTCTAAAAGAATTGCTGGTGTAAAAGATGTCTTTCCAAAACATGTTTGAGATATAATCGTGAATGGATGTTTCCACGTTAATAATTTAAATGGAAAATTATGTTCGAGTTCGGTCCGGGGCATGCACCTTCAACTTTTTAGTTGTGTGCATTTAAAAAAAAAAAATTAAATATGACGTGTCTCAAAACGGCGAAGAAAAAACATCGTGAGGAAACCTGCCTATCAGACTTTTCATAATTCTCTGCGTATGTAAAGTCTGCTAATCCGCATCCGGCTAGTGTGGTGGACTATTGGCCTAACCCCTCTCGTTCTGAGAGGAGACTCGAGTTCAGCAGTGAGCCAAATATGGGTTGATAATGATGACTTCACATAGTCATTAGTAGTTTTACTAATGACTATGTACAAGAGGAAATGAAATGAAAATTTATCGTTTCATGAGGTTTACATAACTGATTGGACTGGACCTTCTATTAAACATTAGACCTGTACCAGAAGGCCTCGAAAGATATCTAGTAAAACCTTATATAGAGCAAGACATATAAATTTAAGTATTGTTACTTGTCTGAAAATAATTAAACTAAATAAATAGTCAAATGATAAATATTGCTCATAAAAGCTTTTCCAAATAAACATAAGTCTAAAAGGCAAATGACCCTTTGCCTTTTAGACTTTCGGCTTTTAAGTGTCATCAATAAAAAGGTTCTGAATCTTTGATAAATATTTTTATTGTATAAATTAAAAACTTAATTTACTTTACAGTAATTCCAAATTATTATGTTAACTTTTCTTTATATTAAAATCTTTATAGATTCATACAGACACAAGGTGAGATCAAAGTCAGCCATTAAAAAAGAAAGAAAGATCAAAACAGACTAAAAGAATTTCGTTAAAATTTAATAGAATATGAATAAAATAATGAATAAATTATTGTAAGATCTCCATTTTCTGCCTCAAGCGAATCCTTGATTGCTTCTAACACGTTTCCAGGAAAGTCGGAGATGATTTCGAATACCTAATTGTCAAAGTATAAGGAAAAATGTGTGTGTAATATTTTGTGTTAAAATATTTTAAGCAATTCTTTTCCATTTAAACTTAAACTGTACTCATCAAAGTTTACATTCATAAGTTCGTGTGATTTTAGTCAAAATGTACTGAAAGATTTCAATTTACGTATTAAGAAATTTAAGTACTAATCGTACGTTCGTTCGGACCCTAAAAATCTTCATAATCATTATCAGTCGATAGAAGTCTGCTGCTGGACATAAGACTTTCGGCTCTTTACAAACTTACTAGCAATAATGAATGTAGGTATAGACCCCGGCAAGAAAGTTGAACTAAAATGACGGTTATTATTATAATTATAAACAATAAACAAAAATAAATTGTTAGACGCACGCTCCGTGGTTACCCCGGGGTTGTGATTCCGCTATTTTATACACGTTGATGTAATATTAGCCTTTAACAAGTTTTATTAGAATTTGAACTTAATTTCTATGGGATGCCAAAAATAAAATGTCACTAACAACGACGTTGCCATGGCAATGAGCGATATCACTTTGCTGTAACTTTACATAATGCCCCTGGCTCTGGGCAGTACTTTAAATAAGTCAAATAATTGCAAATTTTGAACGTGATTGTAACGTTAAGGTGTTGCTATGGCTCAAGTTAAGTCAACGCCGTACGCACAAGGTTCAAGTTTCGACCTATACCTATATTTTATTCTGCAACAAAAGGCGGAACAAGAAATTGTATTTCATCTTGCGAGCAACGCTAATGAAAAACGTGAAAGCGCGTGTTGCCAGTAATGAGACGACAGTTCCAGGCTTAATAGCTATCAGCCTGACTGATAGTTGGGAATGATATGGAGTGCATCTATTAGTTATTTTACCCGGCTTACCTTAATATAGTTACAGGGAAGCTAACCATTAAAACATTTATTAAACACAAGCTTTCAGTAAAGTCTTATTATAGTGTTAATGATTATATAAATGATAAAAAAGCTTGGTGTTAAACTGTAGTATACGACTGTGTGCTTAGTTTTAAATAAGTTTGTAAAATGGTGGTAAACAAAAAAAAATAAACCTTGGTTGAGTTTGTTGTGGACTCTTCTCGGACCAAGGCGCGTTTGGAACCCTCGTAACTTTAATTTTAAGTTTTCGTCTATTATTACCACTATTAGATTAAATTAATTTTGACATATACCTGACCTGCCAAAAGTGCTTGTAAACTAAGCCTTATTGAAATAAATGAATTTTGAATTTTAAAATAAGCGAACGATTAACGTCTATTATCGAATTCAAAGTTCAAGGTTTAATTATTCATTTCTAGCAACCGGGTAGCTCCCGTTCCCTTGCGAATACTGGGATAAAATAAAGCCTATGTTACTTGCTGATATGATTGCTGAGATGACTTAGCTTTCCATTGGTGAAAGAATTTTCAAAATCGATTCAGTAGTTTCAGAGCACATTCAATTCAAAACAAACGATCAAATCTTTCCTCTATATAATATTAGTATAAAAGAAGAATCTCTTAACCAAGCATCTTTGCATATCGTTGCTTTGATAAAGTAAACTGAATACAAAGACATCGGAAAAAGTTACAAAACTCGAAATTGTATGTTTTGGTGTGTTTTTGTCTATACTCTCAGACGCACCGCGGTTTCACCGGGAATACTGAAATAAATTACAGCAACACTCATAAAAATGTTGCTATCCATCGGTAAAAGAATTTTCAAAATCAGTTTAATAGATCCAGAGATTACCCCCATAATACCACAAACATTACCTCTTTTTATAATATTAGTATAGATAAAGATGAAAAACTAGGTCGCATGTAATTAGCTATAGCGAAGCAATATCACGTTTGCGCTTCTCCCCATTACAAGGAGAAGCAAAACCAATTCCCAAGCTAATAACGATCCAGTTAATATACTGTTGGAACATGTTGCATACATTGTGCATATGTTATTGACAGTATAATAGATTTTGGATTTCATACATACTAATTAATACCTAAAATTAATTGCACATTACGAAATGTGCAACAAGCAACAACTGGTAAGTTATGTGTGTCTGCTAATGTTAACGTCATGAACACTTCTTTGGATAATTCGAATTTCGAATTCAATATTATGGAACGAAACTGCAATGGCCAGACATGCCTGTATGAACAAACCTTTACACATTGCACTCGAATAGAATCTTATGTTGAGAATTAACTTATGTTAATGTACACACTAACAATTTTTAAATGTATCGTGCCATCTACATCTACCGACCCCCTGTATATATATCATGCATGTATCTGCAAATAAATAAATTGATTGAAAAAAAATATTGATTAATTAATAGACTAAGCAATATGTCACAAAGTTATGGGTCTGGTGACTGGAGACATCATTTGTCATGATATTCCATAGTAAATATAAAAAATTAAGTTTTACAATTGGTCCAAAGTCCAAACTACATAACTGGCTATCAACCTTACCTATAGTTGGAGCATGGGACAAACATATTATTACATACAATTAAGTTTTAGAATTATTAGAATATAGTGCTCAGCTAGCGAATTAGGTTGTACTTGTAAGGCTAGTTTTAAGTCAAGATGTTAATAAATAAATTAATTAATATGAAAATATTAAATTATTTATTCATAAAATGAGGTATGTCTGGCTATCGCAGGCTCTCTTTCCGTATTGTAAACGTTAACATCATGAACATTTCTTTGGATAATTTGAATTTAGAATTCAATATTAATTAATATTTGTTAATACTCGTCTGAGATGCAGAGATTCGACTATCAGATTTGGTCGGATAGAATTAGTTCTTTTTCAACTTTAGTGCTAATGGAAGACGTTAAAAAATTTGCTCGAGTCAGCTTTTAAATTATTTCCTTTGGTTATTTTAAGTGTGGAAATATTTCCAATTTCTTTCAAGTTTCCAGTTCAGTTTACGGTAATTTTTTTCCAAAAATGTGTTAGTTCCGAATGGTGGTAATTCACCAAATATCAGAAAGTTTAGAATATAGTTTTAATCATCAATTGAGCCGAGCTGACAATAGAAACAAGGATATGTCTGTCTAAAACCACAGAATTACTGATTGCACTAGAGAGGTTGTACATAATACAATTCTCTTACTAGTAATTAGTTCTTCCATTAACTATATTTCTGTTTAACTTGTAAGAGTGTTTGTTTTGGTAAAATCGTTCAACTAAATAGAACAGTTGTCTCTGACAAACACGAAAAAGATAAACGTCGATTATTTAATCATCTATACTAATATTATAAAGCTGAAGAGTTTGTATGTTTGTTTGACTGAACGCGGTAATCTCAGGAACTACTAGTCCGATTTAAAAAATTCTTTCAATCATTATATAATCATGATGAACTTCCGCAAAGTAACGCCTGCTTCTATCCAAAATTCTTTCAATGTTAGATAGCCCATTTATCGATGAAGGCTATAGGTTATATATTATCTCCGTATACCTACGGGAACGGAAACCACGCGGGTGAAACCGCGTGACGACAGCTAGTGTTTATAATATTTTAACTAATACTGTTTTATCTATATTTTGGTCCTTTGGGGACTTTCTTTAATAAGTTATCTGTCAAGAATTAATCTGGATCGTGTAACGCCATTCCCTCTGGGTGGAAACGGATACGGCAAAATGACGCCCTAAGCGGTTTAGATGTAATTAATATTATCAAAAATGTATGTAACATCTACGACGTAGCTTTTTTCTTCTAATTAATAAGAGTCTTTGTCTTTGACAACCTTTTTAGCTTTGCCTTTTTTATTTGAGTCACAAAACAAAGGTCATGCATTTGCTGAGAAAATATTTCATTTATACGTTTATTTACTATCGAAAAAAATTACAAAAAATTACAGTTTTTCTAGGTATTGTTTTCAATGCTTTCTTTGTTATTGTTTTTGTTTTGTGCAATAAAATATAAATAAATAGTATTTTCCCTCACTAAAGTTACACATTTTGTCCACCTGGATGAGGTAATTTAAGTAAAGAATATATTTCTACTTATTTTTTTGATACTTTAAATAATTCTAATAAGCGTTTAGCTTTAACCAATCGTGCTAAATTCGGGAAAAAAGAAAAATAACAGGTCTGCAGCAGGTCCAAGGTAGTGTGAGTAGGGTGAATTCCAGAAAGAAATTCCACGCCTAAGCAGTGCGTATTAGAAACGTGGAAGTGATATGCACGTATTTGTGGAATTCCAATTACGTATGTGTGGAAACATCCGAGGCGTCTTGTATTGCGGTGGTAAAGGCTGTAGGAACAACTAGATTATTATATGTATTCACAAATATTGTTATTATTCTTCGATGACCATCCTCTATGAACTGTTTTGTATTAGGAACAGTACAGAGCCAAACTTTGGGTTTCTTTTCAATTTGATTCTGAATTGCTTGATTTAAATGTAATTTGAATTATGAAACAACATAGTCGACACATTAGAACCGTGTCATATCAGGGAGACAGAATCAAGACCGGGAGAAGCAGCAGAAAAAGCTGAAACCGGTAAGTGGCTCAAATATGCCTCTCTGACAGAGAGTTACATATTTGTACCTTTTGCCGTGGAGACCCTTGGACCATGGAGTCGCAGTGCCAAAAAATTTTACCGAATTATTTCACCGCAACTAGTTGCCTCGACTGGTGACAGAAGGGCTGGCTCATTTTTTGCGCAAAGGATCAGCCTGGCTGTACAGCGTGGAAATGCAGCCAGTATTTTTGTCACCATTCCACGTGTCCATGATTTGTATACTTATTAGGATAAGTTAGCTTAAGTTCCTTATTGTATTCTTTCACAATAAATAAAAACGAAACAAGGTAAATTTCTAGAAGGCATTGAATTTAGGACCTTGTAATGCGAAGACACATAGGCCAACTACCTACTGAACCAATGTGGTAGTTTAATATTATACTCATTTATCATCATTAACTGAGTCTCCTCTCAGAATGAGAGGGGCTAGGCCAATAGTCCACTACGCTGGCCCAATGCGGACCGGCAGACTTCACACACGCACAGAATTAAGAAAATTCTCTGGTATGCAGGTTTCCTCACGATGTTTTTCCTTCACCGTTTGAGACACGTGATATTTATTTTTTTAAAATATACTCAATTATACTTGTAATAAATATTTTAAATGATATTAAATAATAATATGTGCGTAAGTAGTCGTATTACGATCCAAGTAGGTCAACTAGGTGGCTATAAATAAACAACAACAAAATATACACCCCGTATTTTATTGACATCGGAAAAGTTTTCACTTTGATAGTAAAATCCACGATATCACTGTTTAGGAGGCGAACGAAAGTTTTATTGTATGTTTACTTTTATTCCCCTCTGATTGAAATGGATTTCCAATGCTATCTTCAAGTTAAGGCGATAATAAATTTATAACAAGATGGGATCTTCAGATTTGACGACATACGAACGACGCCGATACGATATTTGTTATAGATTAGAATATCTATAATTTGAGGTAGAATAATCTATATTTCCAATCTGCATTGGACCAGCGAGGTAGACTATTGGCCTAACCTCGAGTAACCTCTCATTCTGAGAGGATACTCGAGCTCAGCAGTGAGCCGAATATGGGTTGATAACGATCTGTATTAAAATAGACTTTTATTGAACTACTTTTTGTGGAAAGATTGCATTCGTGCTTCTTGTATCTCTGCTATTTTTTAATCGAATTCAAAAAACGGAGGAAGTTAATAATTCGACGCGAATGTTTTTTTTTAAATATTTGTTACGTTGACATCAGAACTCAGAGCGTGTGCAAAATTTCATCCTAATCAAAGTCCGGGAAGTGGCTCAAATTAAGATTCCACGATTTTCTTACATAAATATTAAGAAGTGAAGCTAATATAAGCGTGCTAAAAAGATCTTGAACTTATTATAGTAACACATACAAAATCTTGACTTGGTCTCTAATTATGGGCCTCATAAGAAGGCTCAGAGTCACACAGCGGGCGATGGAACTAGCTATGTTAGGAGTATCTCTGCGTGATCGAATCAGAAATGAGGAGATCCGCAGAAGAACCAAAGTCACCGATATAGCTCAACGAGTTGCGAAGATATGATGATGATGATGATGATACAAAATTCCGCTTGTATGTAAGGTTGTCAAAACATCCTTCTATAAAGGCGGATATTAATCGGTATACTAGTTGCCTAGTTAGAAATAGTCGTTGGCTATAAAAAGGCAGGGCTACGAACTTTAGGCAATGTTTTTTGGTCAGTGTCGGAATAAGTTTGGGCTAACGTTTTGGCTAGATGTCAAACAGTCAGAAGTTTGTATAGCCCGGAATATTAACGACTACAACTTTATCGAGAGGGAACCTTTCACGAACATACGAGTACTTCGTGATACTTATTGGCTGTTCATCTAAAATTAACCTACTATAAAAAGAGGTTTAATATAGTTTGTATGACCGCGATTTCCTCAAAAAAATTTTTTTTGATTTGGATGGGGTTTCCATTTTAGACCGAGAGCCATACCTCCTATTTTTATGAAGTGTGTAAACTTGTGGTATTTCTTACTAAAGGTATAAGTAAGGTGACGGGGTTTGGATCGTGGTCGCTTTGGTTCAAAGGTTTCAAAGGTTCAGACCCTCTCAAATGTCCAAATATGAGACGTAATTTTATATAATCCCACCTACTTACTTTTGAAAGTATTATAAAAATAGTTTAATTACGTAATTGAAAGATTTGAAGATTTAGTAAAGAAGAATAAAATATCGCTGGGAATTTTAAATAATAGAAAAAGAAATGTCAGAAAATTATTCAATTTAAAAATTTAAAAAAAAATGCAAACTACATTACCACCGTCTCCTGCAGGTTTAATTAAAATTTAAATTAAAATGTTTTAATATATTCTTAGTTGTATAAGTTCTTTGAATACAGCGTTCAGTCCTAATATAAATAAAGCGACGCCGACGGTCTTGGTAATTTAACGGGAAATTCATTTTCTGCATATTGCATATTTGATTTTAAAATTGAATAAAATTATGGAAAGCTTACTAAGTGTATTTTTCAGATTGTATAATTTGTGCCTTACAGAAAATGTTGCCATCTATCCCGGTAATTAATCACCCTAATTATCATCATTAACAACCTACATTCGGCTCACAGCTGAGCTCGAGTCTCCTCTCAGAATAAGAGGGGTTAGGCCAATAGTCCACCACGCTGGCCCAATGGGGATTGGCAGACTTCATACATGCAGAGAATTAAGAAAGTTCTCTGGTGCGAAGGTTTTCTCACGATGTTTTCCTTCAACGTTTGAGACACGTAATATTTAATTTCTTAAAATTCACACAACTGAAAATTTGGAGGTGCATGCCCCGGACCGGATTCGAACCTACGCCCTCCGTAATCGGTAGCAGAGGTTATATCTACTGGGCTATAAACTTAATTATGTAGTACCCTAATTATATAGGAAATTAGGAATATCACCCTAAGTCCGCCAACAACGGAGCAGCATGTCGGGTATAAACTGTGCATTCTTTGCCCAAATTGTAGTAAGCCATTACAAGTAGTTTTATGTTGTTAATGAGCTTAACCCTAGATTACTAACCTTCGTCGATTTGACGACGCGGATTTAAAAATAGCGAGTAAACCTCTGTGCGGGTGATCGCACTTCTTATAAATACTTTTTCTAATCTCGGTTCATCCGCCGGTTACCGACTTAACCTTGAAGGTCGGTTGCCTCGGACAGTATTGGATTGTATGTACGACGTCTGTAAGCGGTGTACCAGCACCTGACACGTGGCATCGGCAAAAGTCACGTGATATGTATCAGGTGTAAATCATTATTTGTTTTTTAGATGAATAATTTTTAATATTTTAGTTTGTGTTTATAAATGATAAATGTTAGTTACTTTAAATATAAGAAATAATATAAACAAATACTTTAATAAAATTATTAAACGGGCACACATTTCATTTTAAAAAGTATAATTGAATCCCCGTTATCAAATACAATTAGTATTCGTAGTCAAAACGACGAAGGTAAGTCGAATAATAAAGTTAGTAATCTAGGGTTAAATATTATCACAAAATTAGAAGCAAAGTATGTATCGTCTTAACATCATATCAGCCGATGGACGTCCCCTGCAGGACATAGGCCTTTTGTAGGGACTTCCAAACATCACGATACTGAGCCACCTGCATCCAGCGAATCCCTGCCACTCGCTTGATTCGTCAGTAACACCCCTTGCCCCGCAAAACAAAGTATATATGTATATTGTATATTGTAGTATGTTAGCGACAACGCGCACCAGAACAGCATATAGCAAGCGCACAGCAAACATTGTAAACTATTTGCATCTTCACTTGCAACTTGCACTTGAAAGATTTGGAGCTAAAATACGTATATCTCTCAACTCCCTTTACAAATGTTCAACGGTGTTCTTCTATAAATCGTACTTTTTATAGAAAAAAAATTGTTAAATAACTATATGCTGTAATGCGGTTTATTGGACGCTAGATACAAAATAAATATTAAGTAATTTTTAGATAGATATTACAAAAAATTCAAAATTCAAATTTTGAAGGAAAGGAATGGAAGGAATTGTAATAATCTGACATGCTTTTAATGGCCTCCGAAGCGCAATGGTATGCTTGGTGGATTAATAAAACGGAGGTCCTGGGTTCGATCCCCGGCTGGGCAGATTGAGATTTTCTTAATTGGTCCAGGTCTAGCTGGTGGGAGGCATCGGCCGTGGTTAGTTACCACCCTACCACCAAAGACGTACCGCCAAGCGATTTAGCGTTCCAGTACGATGTCGTGTAGAAACCAAAAAGGGGTGTGGATTTTCATCCTCCTCCTAACAAGTTAGCCCTCTTCCATCTTAGACTGCATCATCACTTACCATCAGGTGACAGTGTAGTCAAGGGCTTACTTGTAAAGAATTAAAAAAAAAGGGTACAGAGTAACTACTGGTGCAGAGAGGTAGTTACTCTGTTTGATTCCATTAAAACATGAACAAAATATCATACAACATAGAGATATAGAACAAAGTGAAATCTAGCCCCAAGCAAAAACACCACAGAATGAAATGGGTAGCTGAATCGCAAACGTGAATCGTAATAATTAAGCTGCGAACGAAATAGCGAGCTTAGGTTCTCATCCAATCACGCGATGCCGTCGGCAGCTCTCTCCTATAACACGATATCGTGAAATCCGTGGCTATTTTTTATTTTTAGGGTTCCGTATTCAAAAGGAAACGGACGTTATCCATTTACGATCAGTTTGAAATTGAAGTTTGCCTTTCTACAACTTTTCCGAAAATTTCAATTTGTGACTCTATTACTTATTCAGAATCCCTTCTGTCATTCAGTTAATTCAGATTCATTTGGTCAGTGGTTGGTGTCAGTCTTTCTATTTCTATATTTTACCTTTCTTCAAAATCAAGTTGTGCCAATCATAATTATTAGATATAACTCATCCCTTGACACACCTAGTAATTGTAAAATAATCAAAATTTTCAGTGGGCTCAATCAAAACATTCATCGCGCGATTTATATTTTTTCGCTCACAAAGGAAAATCCTCTAGGATATTTTCCCTCAATGCTTGATTGAGGGGAAATATCCTAGTATAATTATGTATCTGTTTGACAATCGTGTCCAACCGAATATGGGTAGATAACGACGAACTTTTTCATCATTGCACACCCCTAAGCTATTAATGCTTAAGTGATGCCTTCCGCTCTTTGCAAAACACGAAACTGTGAAATCCATAGCTTTACATTTCAAACCCAACGTTTTGAGAACACTAAACGCCATTGTAAGCCTCTTACAAATACTTTCAGCGGCGCCCCAAAGGAGTGGGAAATCCAAGATAATCTGCCGGCGACATGGTTTTGAAATTAGGACCGGCAACTTTTTACACCTAAAACAAATTTCGGTAATACAAAATGTTTAGATAACAACCTAAAAAGGGAAGAAAATCTTGACAAAAACATCTCAAAAACTTTTAATAGTAAATATATGCTGCATCTGTTGTCTAATAACAATGTACCTACTAGGATTATATGTGAATGAAACTATGGGTTCAAAGTCACGCAGCGGGCGATGAAATGAGCTATGCTCGGAGTATCTCTACGTGATCGAATCAGAAACTGCGTGACATAGTTCAGAGAATCGCGAAGCTGAAGTGGCGAAGAACCGATGGACGTTGGAGTCTCACAGTACTGTAATGGCAACCCCACACCGAATAGTGCAGTGTTAGACCCTCACTAGGTGGACCGAAGACATCAAGCCAGTTGTATTGAGTCGCTGGATGGTGGCGGTTCGAGACCGTGTTGTAATCTTTGCAAAATACCTATATCCAGCTATGGACGTTCATCGGATATTAATGATGATGGTGATGATGATGAGTGGTGAAGTGGTGGTGGTGTTACACCGTCATGCCACGGAGAGCACGTTAAGCCGTTGGTCCTGGTCATTATCATTTGATAGCGGTTTATTAACCACAAAATACGGAACTCTGGCTTCCTATTGTTGTAAACATCCAGTCAACTCGCACGAAACGTTTCTAATTAGAACAGTTAAGATGTGGAATACCCTTCCGGTGTCTGTACAAGGCATCTTCTAGGTAAGCGTGCTCCAACTAGACCATTGGGCTCCATCCAGGCATGACAACAGTCAAGCGCCAGCCATTTTAGTAGGCAAGACCGAAGTTGCTGTAAAGCTATCTTAAAGGGCTTTGATTCAGGTTAATGCACGCGAAATGTACAAACAATTGAGGCGCTTGTGAAAATAATTTGCAATTTGAGTCAGATACTTCAATTTTATTTAATGTACCTATGTTTTTAAATCTATAGTGATAACCGTTTGGTCCTACCTTGTTCTAAGACAAAGTTTTATAGCAAGTCTTTTACTTCTGAAGCTGCCAAAATGTGGAATAATTTGCCGTCTTTTGTCCGTGCCAGTAATTCACTTGCCATTTTTAAGTTTCGTTTGAAACGACATTATTTGTCGTTGAATTAAAATTTTATTTTACGAGGTATTTATTTTTTTGTTATTTATTATTTATGTATATATTAGTTGTGTTTTTATGCATGTTTTAATTGTATATATTATAATGTTTTATATTATATTTACGTATATATTATTTATATTATATTTATTTAATTATTTATATATATAATTACATACAATGTATTGCACCTTCCCGCTCTTTCTTCGCAAGTTCTCTCGTTAGGGGTTGCCTGGTAGAGATTACTTTTAGTAATAAGGTCGCCTTTGCATGCTAAGTTTAATTTATATTTTTATTGTTTTAATTTATAATTGTATTTTTGTGTGCAATAAAGTATTTCTTCTTCTTCTTCTTCTTCTTCTATAGCTATACGGTTTAAAAATTTTAAAAGGTAGGTTAAAGTGAAAATTATTATCGAATAAAGTAAAATATCAGTCTCGTTAGCAAGCGGCGGCATTTTTTAATTACACGGAAGCCAAACGTGAAACAATTCAACTTGACTTTTAGGCTCATGGTACGTGAAAACCGGCGCCTTGCAGCACCGAAGTCTATAAAGTATGTATTTTAAATTAAAAAGTTCATCACTTTCATCTGCTTTAATAATATTATTCTCATTTACAGACGATTATTTTTTTCTTACTAGTTTATTCCGAAGTGTAAGATGTCGTTAAATAGGTTTTTAAAGGTATTGTAGGTGTGTTACCATCATTTTTAGATTCAGGGATCTGTTGGTGGATTGTAAGTGTTTACTGTGCTAATTTTTGTTCAAATTAGTCATCACCATCATCATCATTATCAACCCATGTTTGGATCACTGCTGAGTTCGAGTCTCCTCTCAGAATGATAGGGGTTAGGCCAATAGTCCACCACGCTGGTCCAATGCGGATTGACAGACTTCACACTCGCAGGGAATTAAGAAAATTCTCTGGTATGCAGGTTTCCTCACGATGTTTTCTTTCAACGTTTGAGACACGTAATATTTAATTTCTTAAAATGCACACAACAGAAAAGTTGGAGGTGCATGACCCGGACCGGATTCGAACCTACGCCCTCCGGAATCGGAGGCAGAGGCTATATCCACTGGACTATCACGGCTCTCAATTTTTTTTTTCGTGCTGATTAAGTGCCGATGGCTCCATGTGGGACCACTACCGGCGTCACCGGGGGGTTCGGCTCTTGATTAAAGGGTTCAAATTACTATGAAATAAAAATTGACAAGTTTTAGTCGATTAACCAAAAACCATCAAGATGATGTACCACTGCGGAACCCTACACTGCGCATGGACTGACATACACTTAGTTTTTAAATATATTTATACGTTTTCTCCTGTTTCCAGTCCAGTTGCTATTTCCGAAAATTGTAGTAGGTACATAGTCACATCACATTCTATATTACTTTATGAAAAATCAGAATTTATCTAACAACTGTAAATGTCCATAGTGTAATATTTATGTCCACAGACATTCATGTCAATATATTCAAACTCGATAAGTCTCGTTGAATGCATTCAGTAAAAAAATCACGGCTGTAAATTGCATCACAGATTCCGAAATCAGCGTTTATCTGACCACTGCAATCGTCCAGTTTCGTAAAATTTATGTTCTCAAAGCCGTATATTTGATATCGCATATAAGTCTAGTTCAGAGCAATTTTCCGCAGGCTTCTAGGCAGGACTATTCAAGAGTTAAAGACTCGAGGTCAACCGAGTGAACTGCATCTCGGAAAAAGCTCTCGCGTGTGTATTTAAGTGCATTTTCTTGGCAATTTTTCTTTGCGCTATCATAATATACAGAGCTGCGTGAGACATTATCGGTGATAGAATAAAAACAATTTGAAGAAAATCTTTTGACAACTCACTTCAAAGTTGAATCAAGACGTTTAGAGTTTAGACTCTTTGGGAATGAATTGACTGGGTGATTTTAAAATTTACTTTAGAAAAAATCCTACTAATGTTATAAACGCGAAAGATGTTTCTTACTCTTTACCGCCGCCACTACCAAACCGATTTGGCTGAAATTTAAAACGAACATAGGTAATATCCTGGATTAACACATTGGCTACTTTTCATCCCATCCATCGTTCCCGCGATATTTGTGAAAAAGTTAATTCGGTACGGACGAGCCCGGCGACCACTAGTTAATTGAAAATTATTAAAAATAAAGTTTTTAAAATTGTTCTAAAATGTTCCATTTGTTTGACAAATGAATCTAAAGACGGTGAGTTTATCTTGTTGCTGTTTTTAGCTTTGGATTCCATCGTCAGACCAGCAGGCTAATTCACCAATTTTGACGTATGTAGGTAACATAAACAAAACTAAGATTCCATGTTACAATTAATGTCTTCCCATGCCTACTGACAACCCTATGATATCATACAATTGGTAGATGACATTTCTCGGTTAATTTGTAGATCACGTAATATTTATTTTAATAGATCACTTCTTTAAAATAATACCCCAACGTATATAACGTTGGGGTCCCAAGGCGCTGGAATGGTGAGCCCTCACTAAAAAGCGCAGTGTTGATCGACCACCCCCCCGGTGGACTGACGACATCAAGCGAGTAGCAGGGATTCGCTGGATGCAGGTAGCTCAGTATAGTGATGTTTGGAAGTCCCTACAAAAGGCAGTCCTGCAATGGACGACCATCACTTGATAAGATGACGATGATGATGATGATAAAATAAAAGAAAATTACACATTTCTACGTGATAATTTGTAAAGTCATGCTTTTAAGGACTTTCCGTCAACACGCGACGAATTCATACAGAAAACTTTCTAAGGATTTCCTCTGTTGTTATTCAGCTAAAGTAACGTCACACCAGCTTAATAATACAAGGAAAATGTTCCGTATATAGTCGACATACATTGCTGTCCCAGAAAGGCATTCAGACGGGGAGGACAAATACTCTACAATATGCAGAACTCCACATTGCAATAGGTAATCTACGGCACATTAGGGACGAGACAAGTGTACGCCCGCACGTTTGTACAACAGAATTCTCATGTGATATAAATGGTTGACTTTTGTTAGTCCGAGTTGCAACCGGTATATACAGCCCAGTTATATATGTGACGGCCTCCGTGGTGCAGTCGTAGGCTGGGCCGATTGAGGTTTTCTTAAGAGCACGCAACGCGTCGTCGTACTATATGGATAAAATTCGAAGCGCGAACGAGACGCCGAATTATGACTTTCACGTGAGTAAAAAGCACGGAGCGATTGACGCGCGACGCAAATTTTATGACGTGAGCGCCAAAACCATTTTTACCTAATTGCAAGTAAATTAAACAACATAACGAAAAACAAAATGGTTATGTTTAAGATATATACCTAATTTTCTACAAAACAAAAATTTAAGAAAATAAGTTTGCTTTTCCTGAGATTGAAAGCAAAATGTGAGCAAAACATGTATTTTTCAAAAAAATAAACTATCGAGAAGAGTTTTACAAATTACGTATTTTGTACAGTTATAACAAAGCTTTGAAATATATACTTTGAAATATCATTTACCCAAATATCAGGCTCGTAACTTTTCCAGAATCTGAGATCTAGAACCATTTGTAACCACCAAATTACATATTGCACACTCTTAATTGGTCCAGGTCTAACTGGGGGAGGCTTCAGCCGTGGTCAGTTACCACCCTTCCGGCAAAGACGTACCGCCAATCGATTTAGAGTTCCGGTATGATGTCGTGTAGAAATCTTTATCCTCCTTCAGCTGGTCAACCCATCGTGTTGGTGAGCGGCCCCTCGGTCTTTTCTCGTCAGTGATGCCGTTACTATTAACTTCTCAAGCTGCAGTCACCACACCGGACAAAGTGATAAGAAAACATAAAATCTTTATATTGGTCTATATAGGAATCAAACCCAGGTTCTCTCCATTTTAAACCAATGCATTACCAACTGCCCTATTACTAAAGTAAAACTATTAAAGATTTCTTCAATAATACAACTAATTACTTCAAACTACAACAATACTATTTTTCCTTGAACATAAACATTATTATTTTTGTTTCATCTTTAACAAAGGACAAGGACAGACGATTAAAGAAATACAATCCGTCTTTGTATTTTTTTAATAGGCTTTTTCATAACAGAAAACATTTTTTTTGTTTGTAGATACCTAATTCAGTTACAGCAACATATAATATAAAAGTTACTATGAACTTTATAATATCAGTACTTTGGATCTTCTAAGAAAATACTAAGTATGAATAAAATATCTCAACACCTAAACGAGTTCTATCCTAAATAAGGAGCTTATATTAGAACCGCTATTTCGGGGCAACATCTATGACACTGCCGAGAAATCTGACCCTAATACATGACTGGGTCCTTAGCCTAACTTAATACACCGGGGTTAATAAAGATCCCTTTCAATCAAAACTAAGCCCATGCCGAAATGCGTAGGTCGGGCTTAATGCTGCTTTCCCACCAAAATGTGCTAGGTCTAAAGTTTGGAACATCGTTGGAGGTTAGTCTGAGTATTTAGGAGCATTTATCTTTTTTTAAATGGCTTAAGACCATCTAAATTCTGGCTTTCTGGCTGGTGGGAGGCTTCGGCCGTGGCTAGTTACCACCATACCGGCAAGAACGTACCGCCACGCGATTTAGCGTTCCGGTACGATGTCGTGTAGAAACCGAAAAGAGGTGTGGATTTTCATCCTCCTCCTAACAAGCTAGCTCGCTTCCATCTTAGACTACATCATCATCATCACTTACCATCAGGTGAGATGGTAGTCAAGGGCTAACTTGTAAAGAATGAAAAAAAATATATATTTGAATATATTAAGTCCATTGTTGTCAGTTCTGCACCGTCATGGTCTAAGATCCGGGCTTAGAAATATATATCTGTATATAATAACTCATCTGTTATTTATTAGTGATAAGAAAAAAATAATAGATAATATTCACAGTGACACATTGGAAATAGGTTGAATAGTTTAATTGCGGCTAAACACATTTTTCATACAAAATCTAGGAAACCATGAAATAGATCATATAATTTAATATAGTTAAATTAGGCATAAAATAATCTTTTATGTGACATATTAGATGACTAAATAACTGATGAGTGTATATAAATACTTTACTCAAGTGTTTATATCTAGCAACCCCACAGTTGCAGTGTTAAAGCAGGCTTACGTTTTCAATTCTAAAGTTCCTTAACTAGTGTACGTTTTTTTTATTTATTCACTGAGGGAAGTAGATTAATTAAATTGTATAAAAAAATAATCATTTAATACAATCCAACCGCAATTTAAGTATGCAGCCTATTTGCAAGGTGTCAAAGAGAATACATTTATTACTTATTCCAAATAATTAACCGATGAGGGTATATTTTCTTATGCCGGCTCTCGTACTATAAGTCTATTTTGATGGGCGACTACACTGAGAAAATAAGCTACTTACGTAAGGAGCTTGCAGATGACTATTTGCTGCGGGTGCAGCATCCGTAAATTAGATGACGTATACTTAGTAATGGTGCGGCTTACTGTCCCGTTCAAAAGCAACACCATGTTACTTGTGAGCTTACAACATAGTGACGGTTACAATAAAATGTCTGGTTTGCTACGTATTTTGAATATCCAGGATTTTTTTAGTGTTTTGGAGGTTGGTCCATTTGTGTTACTATATTTATGAGCATCATTTTTTAAACGACTTTAGTAACATTTTGGTAAATAATATTATATACATTGTTGTCAGATAATCACCATCAGGCTATTGCAAATATAAAGGTTGCTGCTACGCCTTGGTTCTTTTAAAGGTTGAAGACCTAAGGTTTCAACCTTACATCTTGTAAAAGGAGCTCTGAGCTCGGTGTGCCTAGTGGGAGTTTTCAATATTTTCATAATGTTACTATCGCGTTGACGTAAACGCGAATTTATATGGAATTGAACAGTTGTGCAGTAGTGTCATTAGATGACGCTGTTTCAATTCCTTAAAAATTCGCGTTTACGTTAACGCGATAGTAACAGTATCAAACTGCCACTAGGCACTCTGAAAGCTTAGATCTTACAACTTAGAACTTAGCTAAGCTTACACCATTGTAGTACGTCTGAGCTTTAGCTTGTTAGTTTTAACATACCTATTCCTTGACATTATTTTATTACAGGCGGATATTTCACTGGAATAATAAAATAGTTTTAAAAAAGTAATAAACACGCTTTTAGCACTCACTAATTTTCGTATTCCTGACAGCAAACCCTTTCATTTGATATCCATATCATGGGGGTGGATTTCAATCAGCCTGTCCGCTATCTTGGGGAGGCCGCCATATTGGATTTGTAATGACGTTTCTTAGCTAGTCATGTATTGTCATCAGAATTTAGAGCGTGTGCAAAATTTCATCCTAATCGAAGACCGGAAAGTGGGTCAAATTAAGATTCCTAATACAAGTGAAGCTAATGCGTGTTAAAATTAAAATGAATTGTCAGTACAGTTTTGTCGAGCTCCATGGCGCAGTGGTATACGCGGTGGATTTACAAAACGGAGGTTCTGGGTTCGATCCCCGGCTGGGTAGATTGAGATTTTCTTAATTTGTCCAGGTCTGGCTGGTGGGAGGCTTCGGCCGTGGCTTGTTACCACCCTACCGACAAAGACGTACCGCCAAGCGATTTAGCGTTCTGGTAGGATTTTCCTCCATCCTCCTCCTAACAAGTTAGCCCGCTTCCTTCTTAGACTGCATCATCACTTACCATCAGGTGAGATTGTAGTCAAGGGCTAACTTGTGAACAATAAAAAATAAAAAAAAAACCTTCGACCTTTGTTTTGCTGTGGTCAGGTAAAAAGTCAGGCCATACCTGTGTAACTATAGACACGAGGCAATATATTAAGCTGTGTACCATTTGCAAGTGGGATTGGCTGTGACCCAAAATAGATAAAACTACGCTCTATTCAAAACTATCCCGCTGCAGTTTTTCAAGCGACACACGATCGCATTTCATACGGTTGATCCATCTAAATGGTTATTTGATAACAATTTTTTTTTGGAAATACTTTGTTTGTAAACCTGTGATATATTAAAGGATTATCCTCTTCTATCTTCGCATAATATTAGTGAACATTTAGACCTTTAACGGTGCTTCGAATCAAGTTAGCGATCAGTGCTACAATAGGGATGATGACAGTTTTTAAATTGTATATAAATTAAGAGTATGCTAATAGTAAAGCAATTTTGTAAAAGGAACAGGGTATCTGCGAAAGAAGGGTCAGATTTGCGGCGATCGCAGTCAACTGCAGCCGGCGACGCCGTCGCCTGCCGCCGAGTCGTCGCCGACTGCAGTCGACTGCGGTCGCCGGTAGAGTAACTGATTATAAAAAATGCGAATCGTTTGTAGGTTTTCTTGATATAACATTAACATTAACAATGAAATTTTATCACCCACCGGATGGACATAACAAAACAAAACTCTTAGCGAGTGTTTCTCATTATTTACGACCAAACTTACGAAATGGGCAAACTTCGGTATTTTCTAAGCATTTTATAAAAAATATTGCTGTTTATTACCGCTGAAGATAACAGACAAAAGATTCATTTACGTCGCCTACGATTTTTATGTATTCAGCGATCACGTTAATGGTTTAGATATTACGATTACAAAATTGAATAATATTTTACTAAGGATTTTATGAATACTTTTAAACTGGAACAGCTAAAAAAGAAATCCGCAGTATCACAACACGATTAATATTTATTATCTCATTAACGACCCATATTCGGCTCACTTGTTGAGCACGAGTCTGGGTCGTCTCCTCTCAGAAGAAGAGGGGTTAAGCCCTACTCCACTACTCTTGCCTAGTCTACCAACATACCTACTTTCATTTTGTGGTTTTCACCAATGGGCGGAATAATTTATAAAATGGTTAAGTTAATCATTATCGTCATTATCAGACGATAGACATCCACTGCTTGTAGGGACTTCCACTTCCAAATGACACGGTTTTGATTCGCCTGCTGTTTTGTAATATTATTTGGCCTTGTTCATGTTCATTTAGAGTACCTTTGTATGTGTTGAGTAACTTTGATGTAAGTTCCAAAACATTTACATTATCGGCAACTCGCAGGTGAGTTCGTTACTCGCCATTTATGTTGATGAACCGACTCGCCCTTTCACTGCGAGTCTTGCGAAATTTCTGGAAGATCACATCGCCTGCCGCATTCGTCGCTACTATTAAATTGGCCGTGTAGTCTGTGTAGGTATAGGCATATAATAATAATAATAATAATAATAATAAGTCTTTATTTCAGGCTATAAACCCATTTAAAATATACAGATAAATAATAGTACGTAATTAATTAGTAAATCTACAGTAAAGTACCTAATTTAAATAATTTGGTACGTTAAAATATTTCTCTAGAAAAGCAAACATTTCTTATTTCCTATTACTGTCGCGATGCACGGTAAGCCAATACTTTAGATTATAGGGTTTTCAGGGCACTCGGAGCATACACTGAGGATTTCGTTACGAGAATTCCGGAGACGGAACCAAAAAGCCGCAATTCGCGATCTGATGATCGCGAAATAATCTTGTACTTTGGCGTCGGCAAACTTACCCGATGCACTACAGTATTTAGGCACGCATAGTGCCACAGGTAAGAGCAGTGATAGCCCAGTGGATATGGCCTCCGCCTCCGATTCCGGAGGGTGTGGGTTCGAATCCGGTCCGGGGTATGCATTTTACTAACTTTTCAGTTGTGTGCATTTTAAGTAACACTTCACTAATTTTTCAGTTGTGTGCATTTTAAGAAATTAAATATCACGTGTCTCAAACGGTGAAGGAAAAACATCGTGAGGAAACCTACATAATAGAGAATTTTCTTAATTCTCTGCGTATGTGAAGTCTGCCAATCCGCATTGGACCAGCGTGGTGGACTGTTGGCCGAACCCTTAGATAGATAGATATACTTTATTTGCACACCAAAAAGACAAATACAAGTGAAATAAAAACAAATTAGGAAGAGATCAGCATACAAAAGACGGCCTTATCGCTAATAGAAATAGCGATTTCTTCCGCGTGGCGTAAAACAAAAATAACTATAGTATTAGTAATAGTAATACACATACATACAAATAATTTACATCCTAATACATAAACAATATTACACAAATACCTACAATAATGAATAAATAAAATACATAACAAAATATACTAATAAATACATTATATTGAAGAGAAATAATATTTACAGATCGTCTTTACTGCACCAGATCATAAGTCTTTACGGCATTTTTAAAAATGTCCAGTGTCTTTGATTGCCGTATGTTCAAAGGGAGAGCATTCCATAACTTAACGGCTTGCACCACGAAAGAATGTTTATAAAATTTCGTCTTATGCCACGTGCATAACAAACATAGAGTTAAGAAACCTTCTCATCCTGAGAGGAGACAGGTATAGTGGCATGTTTGTGTAAACATTAAAATTCGCGTAATTCAATTATCATACAACCAAGGAGTTAACCAACTCATAAACAAAATCTTAATCAAAATCTTTCGAAACAGCTAATATAATTGTAGTATTTCATTTGAATTAAATTTTTCCGTGCGAAGTAATCTTGAGAGGTTAAAATCAACGCTACAACTATATAAAGTTTTTCAACAAGTTAGCGCGGCGATTCAGCAACACGTTAACTGATTTAAATTAAGTCGACTTTTTTTTAATAGACTAAAAAAAGTCGACTTCGTTTAAGTTACGTTTCGCTTCGTTTCCTTAAAATTAAAAAGCTCGCCGTCCACGGCTAACGAGAACTAACCTTGTAAATTGGATAAGACTTTCAGGTAGCGATATTCCGAATAGAGTTACAAGAAATATATACTTTTTTCATTTTCATTTCTTTTATTGATAAGTTACTGTTAACTTGCCTTTCTTTCCTTAGATAAAGGACTTTTGTGAAATAAGGAAAACTAAAAAGACAAGGAGTTTCTTTTTACGATTCAACATGTAAGTAAAAAATAGTATTTATGTTCACACACAGTTCAGAATATCATATTCGATATGATAATAAAAATTATTCTTTACTAAAATTTATCTGTGTGCTACATATACTTTCTTATTTTTTTAACCTTTACAAGTTAGCCCTATACTACAATCTCATCTGTTAGTATCTAAGTAATGATGCAATCTAAGATGCACTAGCCAGTCCTGGACAAATTAGGAAAACCTCAATCGGCCCAGCCAAGGATCGAACTTAGGACCTTCGTCTTGTAATTTCACCGCGCCACGAAGGCCGTAAAAAAATACAATATTTCTGCCTTATACAAGGTAGTCTGGAGCAGATACGAGATAATATGTATGTATGAGCAACTGATGAGTAGTATGAATATAAAAATGGGGTAGCTAGCCGGTGTTTTATAACATAACTAGCGGTCACCCGCGACTTAGTCCGCGTGGAATTTAGTTTTTCACAAATCCCGCGGGAACCATGTATTTTCCCGGGATGAAAAGTATGTGTTAATACGGAGTAAAGTCTATTTCCATTACAAATTTCAGCCAAATCGCTTCAGTAGTAGCGGCGTTATAGAGTAACAAACATCCAAGCAAACATACATTCATACAAACATTCGCGTTTATAATATTAGTAGCATTTAATTAAACATCACGTTCAAGTTTAAATTTACAGTTAAATTAAACATAATTCATTTTAGATGTAAAAACTCCGCGCGCCTAATTTCAAAACCATGTCGTGGCCAGATTATCTTGGATATTCCACTCCTTTGGGGCGTCGTTGAAAATATTTGTAAGAGGCTTACACTGGTGTTTTGTGTTCTCAAAACACTGTAGGGCTTACAGTTGAAGGCTATAGATTTTATAATGTACATTTTGTTACAAAAAGGGACAATACGAAAAGTATTGTTTAATTGTTAATGTTAATTTATCGTGTCTAAATATTATACGCATGAAAGTGCAGACTATTTGTCAAGACGTTTTGTTAGTCAATTCGAAAATCCAAACAAACATCCATACAAACTTTCGCGCTTATAATATTTGTAGGATAATATTAGTAGGATATAGCGTATATAATTTGGCAGGTTAAATTAAATTACTGTATCTCTCCATGTCAGCCTCTTGATCCTTGAGTATTTTATTTAGAGTGTTTCATTAAAGAAACGTCGCCAGAAGGAGGGTGTTTTAAAGAAAGTAATTAACATAATTACTGAATCCTCCTTCCTCGACGAGTTTGTATGCTCAATACTTTGATGCGGTTTCGGGAAGAAGATGTAATTAATGAAAGATTTTGCAACATTTTTGAAAGTGTTAATTTAATAAGCAGTAATATATTTTTGAACTGTGTATTTTTGAAGTGTACTTAATATTACTACTATGTCATACACACACAAGACACAGCAATTTCAACAGACAGGCTGGATTGCCCTTATTGTAAAATTTTTCTATCAACGCTTCATCTTTTAGACCACTATTCGTCGACACACAGCGTTACTAAGTGTTCCCTAATGTAATAATATATTATATGCGCAAAATTCTATAGTATTACGCCTGGCACGAATATAATATTATAAAGTTTATTACAATTTAGATTTATTTTACCTTTCTAAAACACAACTAAAAAAAGAAGTTTAAGTTAAAGAAGAAGACTTACTACTATACAGCAATCACCTCGAATAACTTACAAGTGTAGCTACTTAAAAAGTACTAGTAATAAATGGTATTTCTTACGATTTATTGCAGTACTTTACGTTCGAGCAAAACAGCTTGTAATACTTAGGCATATCTATCGTACTGTACCGTTCGGTATTATAAATGATTCAGTTTTTTGTATATGAGTGTATGCTGCTTTCATAAATTGTATTTTCCTTGATACATACGGAATGTAAGTGGAACCCCCCCGAGGGATAAAGATTAATGATACAAAATACGCTCCCGAAAAAGGGATAAAAGTGAGAAAATCTAAAAACAGGCGTCTCCGATGCCATGTTGATTTAGTTGTTTGTTCCCGTTGCTGTTTGTATTGGGCCTCTTTTTGTACTGGCGTTTATTAGACGTTGTAAATTTTTGATTGTAGTATACGCGGTTATTCGATAAGAAAGATAGTTTTTTTTTATTATTATTTGGGTCAAGAAACAGTAAACAATAAGATTACATTTCAAAAAATCAATTACTTACATAAAAACTAAATCGTCAACCTACACAGTTAACTACAGATTAATAATAGATATTTGTCAGTAATTAATTTAATTTGCGTCAATAAATTTATTTTAGAACTAATAATTTCTTCTTTTTCTTAATTGAATATTTTTACTAACGCTAAAAATGTCACTTGAAAAGAACACCAGAGAGTTAGGGCATTATTAATTTAATTAAAAATTAATGTAAGTAATTTTTTATAGATTAACGTTTTAAGTAAGTACAATACGTTAGAGACGCTGGTTTACAATATTATGGTGGCAATAGTATGACGTCATGAAACTCTTGAAACATACTTTATCTTAATGATCCAGTTCACAGAGCTAATTTGAAACTGATATAAAGATTTTAAAATGTTATGTTAAAGAATAACAAGATGTTCTGTCTAGACATTTGCCGTAGAATGTGCCAGCATTCTATTATCGTTCGTTCACTTTCCAGTCACATGTTACAAAACACGGTCACTTAGCGTTTTGAAGCGCTAGTGTACGGGACATTCGAGGCGTAAGGCAGTCAGCCATATTTTATTGTTAGGAACAGATTGCGCCGTCTTCGTGGCTTATATTTATACATACGGGGTTCACTTTAGAGAATTGATAGCTTATTTCGGCATGGTAATGCTACCTTTGTATACTATTGTGTACCTTACCCAAAGATAGTGTGTAAATAGACGGGTGGTATGAAGCAAATATTTGTTTTAGTGTAATAGTTGATGGAACAAGTAGATATTATTATATGTGGGAAACTATCGCAAATAATATAGCAGAACATCAAAGGGCATACAAGTAACAGCTCCTTAAATGAGCTACCTTGCTGCATAGCTTTGGTTTTTATCTTATTTGTCTTAATATACATATAAATGGGTTACAGTTAGTAGACGTCCGCTAAGAACGGATTTTGCAAGAGGGCCGGAGTAAGGAGGTCTAAGTTTGGGCGGACTCATTCTACAACATGAGATGCCCTTAAAGCTCCCGTCAAAATTAGGTTAACCGTTTTGGAGATTTACCGGAACAAATTTACAAAATTATATAATGATTTATTTATTTTGCTATCATCCGCGAAAATTCAGCGAACCCATGCGACAACGTCACCCAGGAGGTGACAACGTGACTCTACAACGTGCAATTGCAAAGTCAATTTGCAATTGCACGTTGTAGAGTCAACATCTCCTGAGGATGCTCCGGTTTCGGGGTGAAACGTACGTAGAGAGTATTTTGTCGGACCTGGGTGACGTTGTCGCATGGGTTCGCTGAATTTTCGCGGATGATAGCAAAATAAATAAATCATTATATAATCATGATGAACTTCCGCAAAGTAACGCCTGCTTCTATCCAAAATTTACAAAAGATAAAACATAACAAATATGTGAGTAACATGTACCTGTTACATTATTTAAATCAACATGAGTTATACACTGTCTAAAAAACCTACATGTTATGATATTCTTACATGGCTTGAATGAATACATCATCGAAACTGATCAGCAGGTATAACAAAAAAATATTATTTTATTTATCGCTTTTTACTTTAGTCGGTACGTTTTATATTTTTTCAAGTCAGTGAAATGGTTTTATTAAGAAAAATTATATTATATAAATTTCATAAAGTATTTCACGAGCCTACACCCCACGCAAAATGTTTTTAATAAATGTATGTACGAGTAAATAAAGATCAAAGAAGCCTCGAAAGTAAAAGATCTGTTGGCAGCAAATATTTTGATAAATAATTATTAACCGACTTCCAAAAAGGAGGAGGTTCTACGTTCGGCTGTATGTATGTTTTTTTTTTTTTTTTTTTTTTTTTTTTTTATGTATGTTCAGCGATAATTCCGTCAATTATGGACCGATTTTGAAAATTCTTTTTTTGTTTTCAAGAGTTTACTTCCAGGGTGGTCCCATTTTTTTCATGTCAGGATCTGATGATGGCATCCTGGAGAAATTGAGGGCAACTTTCGAAAGTTGTAGACACGGCTAGTGCGTTTGTTAGTGTTTCCATAAGGTATTTTAAACCACTACAACTTTATGAAGGTTTGGAGTTGGTCTGATGATGGAGCCGAAACACAGACGATGGAACTCGTCAACGATTTACAGCAGTCACCTTTTGTTTGGGCTTGATTAATTTGTATTGATGAGTACTTTCCACCTATATGGGTTGTGACTGTATTAAGGGTCTGGTGATGAAGACGAGGAACAGTGAAGAGAACTCCTCGACGGTTCACAGTAGCTACCTCGTGTTTGGACTTGATAAATTTGTATTGATGAGAACTTTCCACCTAGATGGATTGTGACTGTATTAAGGGTCTGGTGATGAAGACGATGGACAGTGAAGAGAACTCCTCGACGGTTCACAGTAGCTAACTTTTGTTTGGACTTGATAAATTTGTGTTGATGAGAACTTTCCACCTAGATGGATTGTGACTGTATTAAGGGTCTGATGATGAAGACGAGGGACAGTGAAGAGAACTCCTCGACGGTTCACAGTAGCTACCTTGTGTTTGGACTTGATAAATTTGTATTGATGAGAACTTTCCACCTAGATGGATTGTGACTGTATTAAGGGTCTGGTGATGAAGACGAAGCACAGTGAAGAGAACTCCTCGACGGCTTACAGTAGCTACCTTGTGTTTGGACTTGATAATTTTGTATTGATAAGAACTTTTCACTTAGATAGGTTGTGACTGTACACACGCAGTAGATATGCTAACACTAAAAATAAAAAAATAAAAATTTTAATAAAAAAAATTCAACCGACTTCCAAGTCAAAAAATAACTTTAACTAAAAAGCAAAAAATAACATCCTACCTATGTGCTACCTTCTGATCAATTTGAAGGCGGTGCCAAGCCAGTGTTGTGTTTTAATTAAAGCTGTTTCTGAAAGAACCACAGAAATATTGTAGTTAAAACGTGTTTAATTAAAACATCACTGGCTTAGCACCGCCTTCAAATTGATCAGAAGGTAGCACATAGGTAGGATGTTATTTTTTGCTTTTTAGTTAAAGTTATTTTTTGACTTGGAAGTCGGTTGAATTTTTTTTATTAAAATTTTTTTTAACCAGCTCTGCCCAGCAATTTTTGTCGTGAAGCCTGGAATGAATATCTGGAGATAATGAAGATAAAAAGTAACTTAAATGCTATTTTAGGCTATATTATATCTCTTTCTATAACTAAAGAGCATCAAATCGGTTCTAAATTATAAGATTTTAAATGAATTAAAATCATGAAATCTTTGTAAACCTAAGGGCAACGGCGTGCGTGGAGTCGTTAATTTTTCAAAAAATTAAAAAATTAAAAATTTTCGAAAGGTGCCATGAATATCTCCGCGATTATTAGTAGCTTATTCGTTAATCCTTGGTATAATCTATCTCCTTTCCAAGTTTAAGCCAAATTCATTCAGTAGTTTTTGTGTGAAAGACTGTCAAATTTTCGGATTTACAATATTAGCGGCATTATGATGGATAATACTTAGTATAGTTTAAATGCTAATTACTAAAATGATCATTTTGATAGGTAATATTATATTATATTCTTAGTTTCCTATATTATGCAAAGTTGTTCAAAAGTTATCAAAAAGTTAATGCTTTTATTTATATCTCAATATATCTATATATCTCAATACCAAATTTCAGCTAATTCGGTTCAGTAATTGAGGCGTGAAAGAGTAACAAACATTCATATCATCAAAATCACCAATCCTGGGTATAATCTATCTCCTTTCCACACTTGAGCCGAATTCATTCAGTAGTTTTTGTGTGAAAGACTGTCAAACTTTCGGGTTTACAATATTAGGCATTATGATGGATAATATCTATCATAGTTTAAATGCTAAATTCTAAAATAATCATTTTGATTGGAAATGTTATATTATTTTCTTAGTTTCTTATATTATGCAAAGTTGTTCAAAACTTATCAAAAAGTTAACCATCTTGATCGTGCAATTTTTAATTGCAAGTTTCCTGATCGTATAATTAAATCTTTCAAGAGTATCCTCTCGTATAGAACCTTCAAAGATACAGTTCAAAGGCAGTCAATAATACCTCTGTTCGACACAATAGGCTTTTTCGCTTTTCTCGGACAAAGGAGTGCGAAGAATTTTCCTTTAGTCAAGTGCTCCTTTTGACGAAGTCGTTCTATAGATTTAACATTTTAGATATGCCGTTGGTTAAACAATATTCTTTGATTGATATTGAAATAATTGATTTTGTTAATACTTTCAAATAATATAATTTATTTCCTTTTACTAAAACTGGCAAATCCTGCGTAATTTACATAATGGTATTTGCTTCCATTTTTTTTTTTGTATTTTGTTCTTAGCATTCAATCTTAATGAAAATAAGACTTGTTATTATGTCTGCCTTTTATATTGTCTCTTTATTCAAGCAATATAAGGCTACAAATAAAATTCCAATCTGAAGTTAGAATCTGTCAAAAAACTGACTCTGAAAGATTTTTTGTTTAATTTAATTAATTCGTGATTAAACATTTATGTAGGTATAAGTCTTATATATCGATGTAATTAACAGAAATAATTTAAACAGCACTTAAGTATATCATGTATGATATAGTGAATTTTCTTATAAAGAATAAATTCCAAGAAGCACTTTATATTAAAGCGTATCCATATCGCTTTTCCTCCGGATTTGTTGCCATAATCTGGTTTATCTTCATCAAAAGCTTTCAAACCTTATATAAACTGCGATTTGTCGACAGTACACTTTTCCTTTGTGACATCGTTCAGAGATTTGATCAGATCGAATGGATTTGTGGAGTTTTTGATTAAATAAAGGGTTTTGCAAATTCTACACAATATTTTTGCTTCTATATACTTTGTCAGTGTCACTCAATTTCATTCACAACACTCATAATGTTGTGAATGGAATGGAAATTATTGATTTTATTATTTTTATTTATGTAAACTGAACTGAAACTCTATGATTTAAAACGAAGGGTTATCGGATAGGGTAGGCACTGGATGACATTTTTTACCTGTAATCTGAATTTTGATTAGTTGGCATTAAAAAAAATCTAAATATAAAATCGCGTGATTTAAGTATTACTAACACTTATATACTTAGTTGGGAAAGTTTGTGAAATTACATGCATAGTGAACTAGCGGACGCCCGCGACTTTGTCCGCCCTTAGACCTCTTAAATCCGGCCCTATTGCACAATCCGTTCTTAGTGGATACCTACTAACTATAAACTCCGTGCCGAATTTCAGCTTTGTTCATCAAGCGGTTTTCGAGATTTCATGATGAATTACCTTTCGCATTTATATATTAAGACTAGCGGGCGCCCGCGACTTCGTCCGCGTTAAATTAAGTTTTTCACAAATCCCGCAGGAACCATGAATTTTTCCGGAATGAGAAGTAACCTATGTGTTAATCCAGAGAAAAATCTATTTTCATTCCAAATTTCAGCCAAATCGCTGCAAAATTGATAAAGTTTTATACAAACTTTCATCCCCTATTTTAATCCTTTGGGGGTAGAATTGATCAAAATCCTTTCTTAGCGGATGCCTACGTCAAAACATCTACCTGCATGCCAAATTTCAGCCCCATCGGTTCAGTGGTTTGTGCTGTGCGTTGATAGATCACTATGTCACACAGTCACCTTTGAGTTTTATATATTTACATTAGTATGCAGGCCCTAACTAACATTACTCTTAAAAATATATACCCACATGTATCTTTCAGAAGCCGGGTGAAATTGAATATATATTTTTTTAATTTCAAACAGAAGTCATAAACTTGTGTCATTTTACGCAAAATCGTATTAAGCGCGATAGCGACAAGCGGGTCACAATGTATATTGGGAGATACAAAATTCAAAACGTGTCATAACAAAGCAACACAAAGCCGCCGTGGGGACACTTGACGAGTCCCCATTGCATGATACGAGCTAGATGTAATTGCAAACATAAATGAATACGGTGTATCGTATTACCTACATTTACGTACGAGATAAAACGAAGGGTGATACAAATTTTATTTCTGTAGCAGATTTTGTTTACGGGCCTCCTCCATACCCATTCTATAATAAGGCGAATATGAAAAACAGTATTGGATCTTTATTTGTATCCGGCTTGAAGCACCATATTTTTGTGACTTTTGCATTGTGCAGGGCAATAACTTAATTTTCAGCTATACTTTATGTATATACATACAAATAGATTTCATAATAAAAGTTACCAGTGTTATCGCCGCGTTGCAACGACTTGAGGTACTGACGGCTTCAGTGTGCTCGTGGCATTCGAGCCGTCCACATCTCTTGTGGGTTAATTATTTATTAGTTACTTGGAATAGGCGGGGGGAGTGACTTAAGTGGAAAAGGGGAGTGTTTGTTAACAGTCAAAGGACCCTTTAACTCTACACACAACGTTCACAAGTGCGTGACTTCACTCAAGGTCATTCTCTGCCATTCTGGGATCTTATTTTGGTTACAGTTTGATTTGTTAATTAAGTTGTCCTGACAATCATTTGATGTTGATGAAATGACCTTTTTTCAACATTAGTTTTCTTATTTTTGGTAATCACTTCTGAGTCTGCTAAAACTAGTTAGCTTAAAATATATATCTCTCAACTACCTGTATTACATTTTATATTTGTTTTATCAAGTATTGTCAAACTTGTTCGAAAGATCAATGTTCCTGACCTTAAAATAAACTGCATGCGCCATGTTGCCTACTATTGAATAGCATTGTATCGTTTCTTTACATAATACTTTTTTTTCTTTAAATTGGCCCTTTAAATCTCACCTGATGGTAAATGATGATGCAATCTAAGATGAAAGCGGGCTAACTTGATAGGAGGAGGATAAAAATCCACACCCCTTTCGGTTTCTACACGACATTATACCGGAACGCTAAATTGCTTGGCGGTACTCAATAGACGCAGTCGGGGATTCAACCCAGGACCTCCGTCTTGTAAATCCACCGCGCATGCCACTGCTCCACGGAGGTAGTCAAAAAACCAGCAAAAGTTAATCTTGTTTTTGTAAGACTGCGATGAAGCTATTGTCTTTTTACTTTTCTGTCTTCGCGAGATGGTTTTTCCTCCTTCGACGTTGTCAGTATTCTCGGGTAAACAGACTCCCGTTTAATTGATCTTACCTATTCGTAATTTTGAAGAGGATTAGGGATCGTATAATATAAACAGCCTAATTAATATTAATAGTCTAATTAACTGTTGAGCGGCGTTAAATTTTGGGATTTTCATTGTCTCCTTCAAATATTTCAAGACCCAGTTTTACATTTCTGTCTGTTTGTCTGTGGAATTGTAGCTTCTAAACTAATGATCCGATTAAGATGCGTATTTTAGTTTGAAAGCTTACGTCATCGAAATAGTCATTTTGCGATGACTCTTTACAAAATTTAGTTGAAATTTACGATCCCTGAAAGTTAATAACAGATTTTCATTAATTGTTTTTATTACAATTTTATTCTCATCGTCATCAGACTGTACTGTTGGGTAATAAAGCCTAATAAGAATTGATGAATGCTTGTCCAGTATACAAAATTAGACTAGATGATTATGACTCTCTATAGAGTTAATTAAATACCATTAAAATGTACCTTGTACACATTGTGTGTATTTTTAAAATATATCCCGAAAAAAATTATAGTTCCCGCAGGAATTGTAAAAAAAAACTGAATTCCACGCGGACGAAGTAGCGGGCGTCCGCTAGTTTATTGAAAGAAAAACAAAACGTGCTTCAATAAGCACGTTAAAAATATTACGTATTAAATAAAATATGCCTGACTAAAGAGCTCGCGTCCCATTTTGCGTTTATACAATTAGTCTGAACGAATTAATGAGCGTTTTAAATAAAATACAACACGTTCATAATTTCCATCTAAACAGATTCCGTCTCTTTTATCTCAGAACACATCTCCGTAAGAAACAGAGATGGAAATATTTTAATCTGCCTTCTTGAGCAGGGGATGTGTGGCTTAGGGTCGTTCCCACTTCCCTCTTCCACAGATTAAAATACAAAACGTTTACAGCGAGATTACCTTCATTTTATTTCTTTTACCTTTGTGTTTATATCAGGCGGCATAAGTCGCTTCGGAATTAATTAATTTTGCCTCCACGTTCGGGATTTTTCGTTAATTAACGTCAAAATTACATGACGCGTAATAATTACACTGAAAACCGCTGCGCTAATATTGTAGTCGTGTAAAAAACGGTCGTAGGCTTAAATCAGGGAATTATTTATCTATATAAATTTTACCTGTGGCTAACGAGATAGTCTAGTGAAGAATTAGATAAAATTCAACCAATGGCGGCGCAACCGGAAGTACCGCTGTCACTTTCATTGCATGGGGACAAAAGAAAAAAAAGAGACAACCCCAACGTCATGGGTTGAAATTTTGTCTATGTTTATTTAAACTGGTTGTACAGTACAGGTACAGTAAACTACATACATATTGTGCTTGTGTTATAAATATGAATGAAATAAGAGGTCATTTAAGTGGCATTAGGTCATTCGCAATAGACAATTGCTTCCATCAATTTGAACTTGTGTTCTGAGGGTCTAGTGGCAGTTTGATACTGTTACTGTCACGTAACGTAAACGCGAATTTCTAAGGAATTGAAACAGCGCCATCTAGTGGCACTACTGCACAACTGTTTCAATTCCATATAGATTTGCATTTACGTCAACGTGATAGTATGAAAATATTGAAAACTCCCACTAGGCACACTGTTGTTAAAGGACGAAGGAGTAACATTAATGTGAAGTTAGAAGTTAAACATATTCGGTAAAAAGATAATAGATATACGACTTTGCAATCGTGCATAATATTCGACCCTCTTCATCCCCCTTTAACAAGATATTACATATATTATGTTAGTAAATCCACCCCTAACTAGATATTTCATTTATGTTGATGAATCCACCCTTAACTAGATATTTCATATATGTTGACGAACGTTATATTTTAATTTAGTCCGCACTCAAAAATGAATTTTAAAATCTGTCAGAAAATGATTAAAAAGATAATAAAAATGCTAAAGCTAAACGGATTATTTGAAAGTTTAAGAGCGCAATAAAAATCTCGTTGGATGGCTTCAACTTGGAGCCTGTTCAAATGAGGCAGCTTTCACGTTTCGAGACCATTAATTTCAGAGATTAAACAAATAATGATAAAATTTAATAACGTCAACGTACCTAGTTAGTGTAGTAATTGTCTTTTATGGACATTTAGGTTTAAGATGAAATTAGCAACCGAAAAAAAATATCCATGTGCGTCTTAATTTTTACGGCGCATTTTGTCAAGATTTACTTAAAAAACGTATCAGACGCTTTTAAACAGATTGAAATATAACCATAGAAAGTCATACAAGTGCGTCTACTGATCCGTATCGTACGGATCGCATTGAACGGATTTTATCTACCGTACAAATTAAAAAACCGTTAGATGCAATGCGTCTGACACATATATGTAGAAGCCTACGTTAAGAATATTTTGCTCTTTTATTAGCGGGATGGATGGAATGGAGTGTTAACATTTTACAATTTTTTTTTTTAGAAAGTTGTGTTGTGTTGGGAGAATGCGGCTAGGCGGTTGAGAGAGGTCAACGAGGACTATCAGTCTCACCCGATCCGCCAAGGCGGGTTGGACGATAGTCGGAACCAGGCGACCCAGTTACGACCACAATTTACCTTCACGATAAAGAGCTCTCTACATAATACATATCTACGGTGAATCTTTTGCCCACTAGAGATAAATTGGGAAACTATTTATATCTCACATGTTAATAGGTGTAAATGTGGCCATAAGTGTGTTTCACATTCGCTTGTCAAGAAAGATGCTTACTCACTCTAATCCCATGGTTCAATAACTCGACGGTAAGAGCGGTCGGACTCATCTCTGAGTTCAATTGGGAATATTGGTCATATTAAAAAAAAATATGGCGAATATTCTTTAAAAAAATGCTGATTTTCTGAATCTGGAACCCAGACTTCGGGAGAGAGCTATATAATAATAGGAACCAAAAACTTTTGTATTAGTACTGAAAACACACCCAAGGACTTGCAGTGCGATGGTGATATGGTGAAGGACTGAAGGTCGTCCGAGCCTAAATAGATCCTGAGCATACTCCGTAATATAAAGAAACAATTCCGAAAATACTGAAATACTGTCAACCTTTCGGTAAAGGTCAGGCAGGACTGAAGTTTTGCCAGAAGAAGTGAGTTTTTGCCTATGAGGATTTCTCTGAGTTCCCAATATGATAGGTATTTGTAAACCTTTATTAACAGCATTTGCCCTTACTTATTAGGCGATAAGTAGGAGCATCCTGAGATACAAGTTATGCAAAAGCAAGAACGTTATGTCGAAAAGACTAGATCTAGGACGATATCCTCACAAGATACTGTGATGAAATCTAATCTGCAATTTTGGCTGGTGGGAGGCTTCGGCCGCGACTAGTTTCCACCCTACCGACAAAGATGCACCCCCAAGCGATTTATCGTTCCGGTGCGATGTCGTGTAGAAATGGAAAGGGGTGTGGATTTTCATCCTCCTCCTAACAAGTTAGCTCGCTTTCATATTAGATTGCATCATCACTTACCATCAGGTGAGATTGTAATCAAGGGCTAACTTGTAAATAAAAATCTAAGCTGAGGTAGCGTACGAAATAATGTAAAATAAACACGACAGTGTGCACGACTGACAGACAGCCACTCCCTGACTTTATTTTATTTATATTTTAATTATTATTTTATCTCATCTCCTTTGCTTCAGAAATGTAATTGTATCATGTTTGATGTCAAGAAAATTATGTTCTCAAAATTACTCGTAAATAATGTTTTATAAAATGAACAAAATCATCTTAATTTCCCCCATATTTTGGACGAGATAACATGTTTTTTGTAACGGTAAGCGCTTAGGTTAATTGTAGCACACTCTCGAGACAAGATTTGAGATTGAATAGGCGTGGGAGGTCGGAATGAATTATGCAAAAACAGAATGAGTGTCAAGCAATCTTTATGTAGGAACGTTGCGAGCGGCCTCATTTTGAAGCCGTCTTGAATTTATTTTCACTTTCGGCTTAATGTAAAAGTTTTTCGCTGTGAAGATTTTTAAAGAGTATTTTATCGGGGGTTTTTTTTAAAGTAACCTTCTGCGTAATATTTCTAGGAAATATTATATTTTTAAGGTATTTTAGTTACCTGAATATTTTAATAAATTTTATTTTTTATTGAAGCTTAGCTTGAATAGCTTATGTATAGTACACACACACAATACAGTTTATGAGGAATAAAACAAACATTCAAGTATACATACATAATTTGTGCATTAATGTACCGTACATACCTACTAGTTGATTAATGCCTTATTAGTCCAGTGGTTATGGTTGGGACTTGAATCAAGGAGTTCTAGGCACATCTCCCTGGCATATAAAATTTCGAGCTTTTCTTTTTTGTATTCCCTTTTCTAACGACTAAGCCAGTGTGTAGTAAAAAAAAATATTAATAATATTATATTAGGCAACAAAATTGTAATTATCATCATCATTTTCATCATTATCACTGCTGGACATAGGCCTCTTGCATGGACCTCCTTAACAGGTTTGCTTATCTTATTGAGTATGCTAGTCGATCAGCATTGCTATTCTATATTCTCTTCACCTTCATCTCTTCCTGTATAACACGATACTATAGACAGAAAGCGATAGATATAAATTAGCATGTGTAATATACTTAAAAATAGCATGCTTATTGCTAGCAAATGTAAACTGATGATAAGCATGCTCGTATGGACCATACTTAATAGCACGTTTTGAGCATGCTATTTTAGAGCGTGTGTAACAGTACCTATAATATATTTAAAATAAGGATTTCCATCTGATATATCCTGTGATAATAATTATTATCAAAAAGTCCGACAGCAATTTCTTTACCTTATTTTTGACAAAATTCTAAAGAAATTCACACTATAAATTCATGAACGTCTCGTCATCATCTCGGTTATTATGACTAACGATCTCACCATAGAAACCGGTAACAAAGGCGGATTTATTTTAGACAAATTAATCAAGGTCGAATTTAATTTGTATTAAATATCCCAAAACAAAATATGCGTAATATTTATAATGAAATTTGATAAACTCTTTAACAGAGGGTCTACTAACGATCGTTGTCTTAAAATCGACTTAATTTTCATATAATAAAGGAGCCGACGAGGAGATTTTTGGATATACATGAGTGAGTATCAACCTCACTCATGTATATCCAAAAATCTCCTCGCTCCAACCTTGCATGTTGTTAAGTATTTACGTTTTGCAACTTTGTAACCTTCCATTACCCTTGGGTTACGCGCAAATTGACAGATTTTAAATGCATACTTTTTAGCTGTTAGCTACCTTACAATTACCAGGTTGAGTATTTCTGAACATATATTTTTTTGGTTGCCATAAACATATTCACCAATACTTGGGGCTCATACTCGATGTTCATTGGACAACCATCAACTATACAGAGCAACACTTAGAAGGAACATGTCTTAGAAGAAACATGTCGTACAAAATGGTATCATGTGTCTATCAATCTGAGAGTTCTGTGTTAAGCCTCATGTGCCTCTAATTACACCAGTAATTATGCCCTTCCGTACCACCTCGGAAGTACCACAATGCTGCATGACCAAAATAAATGAGGTGGTAGTAGGTACTTCCCCAGGCAAGTTCTGTCACAAAAAGCTCTACTTATCATCACCATCATCATCATCATCATCATCATCAACAACTGATGGACGTCCACAGTTGGACATAGGCCATGTTGGTCTAGAAAAATCCCATACTAAGCTAATTTCTATATTTAGCATGGTGCATTATCTAATGAGAATGCTATAGACGTAATAAATTACAATTAGACATTAATTATTTTGGTAAAAAAAATTCCGAAACAACACATACTAAATTTTTACGTCTCGATATTGATGACAGTCTTAATTGGAGGAAACACATAGACAATTTGTGTTTAAAGCTAAGCCGATTTTCATATGCATTATATATGTTGTCCAAGGTAGTTAACCAGTCAGCAGTAATTGTAGCGTACAATGCCTACGTAACAGCTACTATACGATATGGAATTATTTTTTGGGGTAATTCTTATGACCGAGACAGAGTATTTAAAACCCAAAAGAAATGTATACGATCCATATGCCGTTTGAAGCCCACAGATTCCTGCAAGCCATATTTTGATAAATTTAAAGTTCTCACCTGTCCATGTTTATACATTTACGAGGTTTTAGTATTTGTCAAATTACATAAACACCTATTTAAATATTCAGATAAAGAACGGAGGAAAAACAAAATCTGCTTCACTCATTTTTTCATATGGCACCTCTAATTTACAATAAATTACCAGCAAAATTAGCTGATAAAAATTCAAGTGTTGCTTTATTTAAAATTAAAATCAAAGAACTATTGTTAAAAAAACGGTATTACACTATCAAAGACTATTTAACTGACAAACAATAATAATTAACGTATAACGGACATAATAATAAATTAATTATTTTAACATCATAGTTATTAAGTAAATTTCAATAATTATAGTGTATTCAATTCAATAATTACAAATAATTACAATGTAATTTAGTTATAAGATTATTTTTAAATTTGCATGCTATTTTGTAGCAAATTGTATGCCAACATTTATATCAAGATCTGTATTTAACAATTTGCAAATAAAGAATTATGAATTATGAATTAACTATGTCAAGCTATTTGTCAGGGATCCCTAGAACATTTTGTACAACTGATTACTATCAAGGTAATTTTTCGTGAGTAGCTTCATCTCGATGAGACGATCAACTTTTTTATTGACGAAAATTCTTGATTCTGGTAGCTAACTGAATTACCAGTAAACAAAAATTTCAGAGCGTTGGAACGAGATAATGTACCACGCAATTTGTAGGACATTTATGTAAGTTGTATAACTATTAATTAATCATGATCACCAATGGCTTGTTAGTAATCAGGTGTACAAAATGTTCTAGGGATCCCTTACTAATAGCTTGACATTCTCATTCAGATAATGCACTAAACGTAGAAATTAGCTTAGTACGGGATCTTTCTAGATCAACATCGATATAATAGTAGTTCTTTTTTAGGGTTCCGAACGTACGTAGTACAAAAACGGAACCCTTATAATCTCGCTCGCGCACATTTTAATGTCTGTCTGTCTTCTCCGAATGTACTGGACCAATCTAGTTAAATTTTAGTGACCCAAATACAGGGATGTATCGTGAATAGGTTAAATGGGTGTACAAAATGTTCTAGGGATCCCTGACTTTATGTTATCTAGTTTTGTTAAGTATGAGTTTATTATACAGCCTGTATAATTTATAGAGCACACATAATTTTCAGCTGTCGAGTGGTACTTGCATTTTATCATCATTACAAGTTACAGGCTGTTGGGTGCAATTTATCTCCTGAATTTAATTAAAGGTGTACGGTACAATGAGTCATGGTAACAGGGGCGTAAAGGTAGATACTACAAAGATTTATTTACATTTTATATTTTGTTATTATAACCATGCTGAACTATGATATTATTCAATAATACTTATGTTCTTTGTCTCCGTTTTGAAGTAGCAGATGTCCCGCAGTTTTACCCGCATAGTTCCCGTTTTCATGAGAAAACGGGTATAAAATATTAGTCTGGCAAATTTTTTGATAACTCTCCCAAGATATGTGGGCGACAGGGATAAAGATTGCGCGGTAAAATCGTGCTTCCGGGGAAGTGACGTGCATCAGTCGTGGGTTTTTTATTCATAACTACACGCCCCTCGGCCCGCGCGGAACATCGGGAGTGTTACGAACGAAGTTGCCAAGCTATAGCTTATTACATTCACAAATTTCATAATGTGGCTTTCTTTTGGTAAAATAATCGATCGGAAAAATCGGTTAAGTAGATCACGCATGATGATAAAAGATCCTTGACGGTCTCCGTGGCGTATGTGCTGGATTTACAAGACAGAGGTCCTAGGTTTGATTCTCGGTTGTGCCAATTGAGGTTTTCTTAATTTGTCCAGGTCTGGCTGCTGGGAGGCTTCGATCGTGGCTAGTTACCGGCATCGACGTACTGCCAAGCGATTTAGAGTTCCGGTATGATGTCGTGTAGAAATCGAAAGGGGTGAAGATTTTCATCCTAACAAGTTAGCCCGCTTCCATCTTAGATCATCACTTACCATCTAGTGAGATTGTCGTCAAGTGCTATCTTGTATACTAAAATTAGTTTAAAACAAAATTTATAGGTATAGGTATTCAGTTTGTGGTATTGTAGATCTCTAGATCTACTTCACCGATTTTGATAACTTTTTTACCATTAGAAAGCCATGTTATTTCTGAGTGTTATGGGCTGTAACTTACCCCCGCTTTTCTGTGGGAACGGGAATTAGGCGGTTGGAACCGAAGGGTGTCTACTAGACCTACAAATATTATAAGCGTGAAAGTTTGTATGGATGTTTGTTACACCTTAAAGCCGCTACTTCTGAAGCGATTTGGCTGAAATTTGAAATGGAAATAGATTTTACTCTGGATTAATACATGGACTACTTTTTATCCCGAAAAAATCCATGAATTTCTCATGATTTTGATGAATGTTTGTCACTCTTTCACGTATCGGATTCTGAACCGAATCACCTGAAATTTAAAGTAGAGATAGATTATAGTCTGGATTAACACATACGCTACTTTTCATCCCGGAAAAATCCATGGTTCCCGTGGGATTTGTGAAAAACTGAATTCCACGCGGACGAAGTCGCGGACGTCCCCTAGTTTTCAATAATTCCATGTGCATGTATTATGCAAACAGTTCAGGTATTTTAATTCTAGAGAGAACGTTAGTTCAAGATGCTCAAGCACTTGCGCTTACCGCCATTAGACTTTACAGTGTGTTGGATGGAAATTTATCTCTTGAATTTAATTAAGGTGTACGGAGTAATGAGACATGGTAACGGGAGCGCGAATTAACCTGAGCGTAGGGAATTTATTTGTTTTGCTTCGTTATATATATTAAATACATCGTCGTTATCAACCCATATTCGGCTCACTGCTGAGCTCGAGTCTCCTCTCAGAATGAGAGGGGTTAGGCCAATAGTCCACCACGCTGGCCCAATGCGGATTGGCAGACTTTAATCACGAAGAATTAAGAAAATTCTCTGGTATGCAGGTTTCCTCACGATGTTTTTCCTTCACCGATTGAGACACGTGATATTTAATATCTTAAAATGCACACAACTGAAAAGTTGGAGGTGCATTCCCCAGACCGGATTCGAACTCACACCCTCCGGAATCTGAGGGTGTGAGATAAAACATATTGAGAAAAATACGTATTGATTTATTATTGTTACTAGCTGACGCCCGCGACTTCGTTTGTGATGTTTAGTTTTAGTCTTTGTCGGTAGGGTGGTAACTAGCTACAGCCGAAGCAACCCACCAGCCAGACCTGGACCAATTATGAAAACCTCAATCGGTCGTCAAAACTTTATCAATGTAATATCAGCCGATAGACTACTGGACATAGATAGGCCTATTGTAGGGCCTTCTAATCACAATTGTCTTGAGCCGCCTAAAAACAACGGCTCTCTGCAAATTTTTAATGTCGTCAGTCTACCTGGTGGAGGGTCAAACAACACTGCGCTTTCCGGTGGGTGGTCGCTAACACCATGTGATCCCAACGCCCATCGGCTTTACGAGGTATGTGCCTCCCCCGCCAGGTTATTAACACATCAGCTTTGCAGCTCGCGCTTCTCATAGCAAAACAAAATTTTACGCGAACGCCTGAAGAACACGATTTTCTCGGGATAAAAGTGCGCTAAAGGTCCATTTACTTGTACAGTGTCCTGTACCAAAACTATCATCATCACCATCATCATCATCATCATCATATCAGCCGATGTACTTCCACTGTAGGACATAAGCCTTTTGTAGGGACTTCTAAACATCACGATACTGAGCCACCTGCATCCAGTGAATCCTTGTGACTCGCTTGATGTCGTCAGTCCACCTGTTGGTCGACCCCCTAGGTCGACCAACACTGCGCTTTCCGGTGCGGGTGTCGCCATTCCAGCACTTTGGGACCCCAACGTCTATCGGCTCTTGGAACTATGTGCCCCGCCCATTGCCACTTCAGCTTCGCAACTCGGGATAAATTATTTGATAGATGGATTACGTAATAAGATAACGTGAATAAACAATATAAATCTCTACACGCCACATTATCGGCATAAAAGACGAAAATAGAAACATCAAGTCGCAATTCGTTGGAAACTTTCGTTTTGTTCGGTTCTTGTACAGACGATATACAGTCTATCGGTTTTGGGGACGCAGTGACATAAATCGTCGTAAGCTATTTTTAAACTACATATTTTATCGACTTCGAAACTCGTTAGCGTATTTTTTATGTTTATTTGTTTAAACTGTTTAAGTAATAGCCTTGATAGCAGAGGCTCGCGGCATTTGAACTTGGTCCAAGTTGAAGCTATCCAACGAGCTTTTTATTGCGCTGCAAACTTTGGAATAATCCATTTAGCTTTAATAGCATCTAGGATTTTGCCCCCGTTTTATTAATAACCAGAATCCATATTGCGAAGTTTATATTTTATAATCGTAAACAGTGATGAAAAACAGTGCTAAAATAAGATCTAGATACTCGTATAGTAGAGGAACTACGGTTGTTAAAGTCGTATCCCCTAAGAAAGTAAAGAAAGAATTTTGCCATTTCAGCTTCACGACATGTTGAGCTATGTTGGTGACATTAGTTGTTCTGCGATACTCCTCATTTTTTATTCGATCACGTAGAGATACTCCTGGCTAGCTCTTATGTACGCATTAAATGATCCTTTTTTTGAGTCTGCAAGACGGAAAAATAAGTAAAAATTACACATTAATTCGGACGTTTATCTTTGTATAAAGTTACATCTTGATTACGGTAGCGGCTAAAAACATTTTTTTCATTCGGAAAACCTTTTACAGAAAACAAAAGAATACGAATTAAATAAATTCGTAAAGCGACTTAGGCCCGGCAGATAAGAATACACAGGTAGAAATAAATACGGGGGTAATCTCCCTGTAAAACGATTTCAATGAGTAAATTTGTATTTTAATCTGGGGAGACGGGAAGTGGGAGTTTTCTTAAGCCGCATATCCCGTGCTCAAGAGAGCGGATTTAATATATTTCTGTCTCATTCTAACTCTTTCATACGTCTTTGAGGGAAAGACGTGGGAAGAGGGAAATACATACGTGGAGGAAAATTTTAACGTTATCATAAAATCCTTTGAAAAATCACGCTAAAATTGTAGATCAACAACTTAGTGAGCACAGCGAGACATGAATATATAATAAATACAGTAGTTTCATTTCATAAATCGCTTAATGGAATTCATAATGGCAAGGAAGAAGCATGAATTTTTGTTATTAAAAAGTGTATAAAATATCTGGAAAATTTTGCCATATCTTTTATAATATGACCAATATTTCCATTCCCCTCCAACTAGTCGGGAAAGACTGTTCTAGGAGTGGGTACGACAATAGTTTGTTATTGGTCTGTTCTACCTTCACAAGATCTTTTGACAATTGTGACGTCATAGTGTACGTTCCTATGCACGCTAAAAAGGCAGTGTTTTAGACTGTCCTCCCATAAAAGAGCACACGGGCCATCGGCCACAACCACAAAACACCGCTACCGGCATATTTCCTGTAGTTTTCATAAATTTTATATGGACGCACGCGGTTGACGCTGGCAGACGCAGATTTCGTGATGAGTAAACCTTTTGCTTTTCTTTAGAGAGAATAGTTGTATTTACACTATAATTAAGAAGCTTTCACTTAACTGTCGGATACAGAAGTCAGTGATTCTTGAAACGGCGCGTATTGTGAGGAGGTTTCTCTCTCTGGAGCCCTAACCACCGGTTGCTTGGGCACTCAAATGTCCCGCAGCGTTTTTTTTTTAATTTTTAATAGTGTTTTGTATTTTATTTTTATATCAACATTGTTAAAAATTTTAAAAAATACTAATAAATAAATGAGAGAATATAGTTGTTATAAGTAATCGTAAACGCTTGTCGCTATCGCTTTTGAACTCGTCACTTACCTTTCTTGGCACACGGTTCAAACAAATTTCAATATTTTAATTCCACTTTTGCAAACTCATATTTCTAAAAGATATTTTAAATATTTTATTTAGATATTTTAAATTCTAAATATGCTGTGATGTTGCTTTCAATTTGCGTTGTGCTGTTTAAAAAAAGTATATGAAAGCAAAAAAGGACAGCTAGAACTCATAAAGTATCACTCACAGAACATAGAACAAGAACTAAAGTTTGAGACGGGAAACAGTTTGTATTTGCCGCGTTGCGTCATCAAGTTCATGATTAGGAACCTTAGACCATTAATAACTGGACGAGGTTCGCTAACCGTTACCCCTCTGGCAAAGATCAAAAATCTATGATCTAATGCGATTATAAAAACTGTTGCTACAGAATCGATGTTTCATTGTTGTAATCGTTTTCGTCGTGTGAGGAGCTCCCTAAAAATGCCGGTTTGTGTAGTTAAATGGCATAAAAAACGGCCAAAAACTTGTAGTTTAGTAAAAGATGGAGTAACGTTTCATTTGAAAGTATTTAAACCTTAATTTAATCAAATTTTTAATAAAAACAATTTATAAAAAGAATCGATTCTTATTACGAAACAGCTAAACATCGATCAGTAATCTAATATTCTATGTATTTAATCTGTGGATAGTCTAAGCAATGTCACAGTAAATATGCAAGCAGTAGTTTGACTTCATACTAGAGGTCGAAACGCGAGCTATACCTCAATTTCAATTTCAACTTACTAGTTAAATAGATTTTATTAATTAGAAATAAGGCTAACTCACTAACATACTAAACTTAAAACAGATACACTAACAATATACTAACATAGAAAAAAAAATTAAAACTGTTACTCTTATTAATTGAAAAACTTGTTTAATATAATAATGTAAGGAATAATAAAGGCTTTGAAATTGAGAAAAACATAAGGGATTAAAGGGCTAACATAATCTACGGAACCCTACACTGCGCGTGGCCCGATACGCACTTGACCGGTTTTTTAATATTTGGTCACGTCGTGTGAAGGTAATACCTAGATGGCATCAGAAAAATAAACATATGAATACGACCTATCCTTCAAGGTCATTGATTAGTATCAGCCTTATTTAAATCTACCAATAAAAAAACAACACGCATTTTATTGATCACTTCCTATTTTACTACAATTTACAAAGTGTTTGTAAGTAAGTATTTGTTAATTTAAAAAAAAAAAGTATATTTACAATCACAAAACTAAATGGAAATACAAAGTTGGCAAATGTAATTAAAATGCTGGAGGCAGGCAGCCCATGTTTACGTACCGCGCGCTGTAAGTATTTATTTCAAAAATACGACCGAGTATACTGCTTGTATATATTTTTACTGTGCACAATGTGTTTGTTAGTGTGTATAAAAATTACGCGTGTGTGTATTGCGAGTCAAATTTATAGTTGTGTGTAGTGTATGGACACAGAATATTCTTAATGGAGTTAAATATTTTCGATGTGTGAGTTTACCTCGTCCCCCTCAAAAAATTACAGACTTTTTTGTTGGTGAATTTGGATGCGAACCACGTCCAGTTATTAATGGTCTAAGTTAGGAACCCGTTTGTATTTTATTCAGATTATTATTTTTTTATTTTGATTTTATTCTTTTTTTTAAAGTGAGTGCTGATTTCGCCAAATGTAACATGTAGGTTTTAGCCCATTTTGTACGTTAAGTCGACTTCTTCTTCGTCGTTACACTCTTTACAGAGTGGTCGTGGTCGTCATTTGGGCGCGGTGGCAAGCCACACTATCCGTCGCCATTCCTCCCCTAGAACATTCGTGGAGCGATCCACAAGAATTCGACTTAGGTGTATTAAAAATAAAAACAATAAAATAAGACTTTATTAGGTACTTGTGATTGATATCAAAAATTCACAGCATTTTATTAGCAGCTTGTCATTCAATATAGGAAACAGACAAACAGTTTTACTTCTAAAACTGTTTTGCATTACAAAAACACCCAGTGCAGAGTAATAAATTGTAACTTGCATTAACTCAGATTGGAGTTTTGGCAAAAAACAGCTATTACTGAGCCGTTGTTTCTGCCTCATTCACTAATAGAACGAGGCCTGTAGTAGCCAGACACACCGCATTTAAGAAGGCCTAAAGTTCGTCAGTCTATGCTAATACTTAGTACTTATGGTATTAGCATGGACTACGTACATAATACACAGGCATTAAGTACATAATATACAGATATATTAGGTACTAGCGGACGTCCGCGATTTCGTTAGCGCAAAATTCAGTCTTTCGCAAATCCCGCGGGAACCATGGATTTTTTCCGGATAAAGTAGCCTACTAGTGAACATACTGTAAAAGCGAAGTCGGCTGAATTGATTTAAAGTCACGTTTAAATCAATTCCAGAGCTTAGCCCGGACAAACAGACAGACAAACAAAAAAAAAAAATTGTAAATAACTATAAGCACTTGTCACACGCATACACTTTTATGCTATTTTATCATGTGCATATAGTTATTTTACAGCAGCCAATTAATATGGAGTTTGGACCGTGGTTTTGGAAGGTAACAGGTTTTAATACCACGAAATACAGTATCTAGTCTAGTTTCAAGCAACCCTTCGCAAGAAACTGACAAATAGCATAAGTTATACAGAATACATGAAATTTTTCTGCCAGGCTACATCATCATCATCATCAACATATCAGCCAATGGACGTCAACTTCAGGACATAGGCCTTTTGTAGGGACTTCCAAACATCACAATACTGAGCCACCTGCATCAAGCGAATCCCGAAATAAAAAATGAAGGTATGTCTGACTAATGCAGGCTCTTAGTCCGTAACAGAGACAGTAATGCGGCGAGATTTAGCAAAATATATCCTCAGTGCGAAAATGAGGCCCATGGAAATGTAAACTAAGCCACTGCGAAGCAATACACCGTATAGGAAAAACTAAAACTGGAACGAACTAAAAGTTGTGTGAAACGAAGCAGATTTGCGCTTGACCAAGTTTTACGTGCCTTATTTATGTTTGTATATTACTCAGCAAATGTTACTGTCTACAATGAGCTGGGAAATTGAGATTTTCTTTCTGCTCTGAAATTTTCAGTTATTTCCGGACATTATCAGCCACAATTTTTGAACGACTTCGTTTTCGCGTTTCTTTTTATGTTTGTTACCTCATAACTTCGTCATTTCTTAAACAATTTTGAGATTTCTTTTTTTGTTTGAAAGTTACTTCCAGATTGGTCGTCCCATTTAATTTTCATAAAATTTTGTAATTTTGTGTTAAAATGAAAGTCTACTTTGCAATTGCACGTTGTAGAGTCAACTTGCTAACATTGTAACACGCGGGGCTAAACCCATTATAAACTCGGTTTTTGTTTAGTAGTCCTCGCCTTACGACTCGTGCCCTAAAAATACCTCGTATATAATGGGTCTTTTTAGTCCCTCGTATAACAATCTACTATTTAATATTCAAACAATGAAAAAATATTATTATTTTTATTATATTTAGCAAACCACGCTTGGCAAGCATTGAACGGCAAACAATAACTTTAGGCTCGCGAGTATGGTTCTTCATTCAATATATTTTTTATTGACCTTCTTCTGCTAGCCGAGACTGGTCAGATTGATTACTCAGGGGATGAACAGATCCATCAACTTCGGTAAATACGTTAGTGTTTCCGAATTTTGTACACCCATTGTTTTCTTGACCATTGTTATATTTTCATTCGATACCGTACTTCGATATTTGTACTGGTCTGATAAAATTTCGTTACTAATAGGTAACTGTGACCAAATATTTATCTGAGGTAATCTTGGTAAGAGCATATGGTGGTGAAGGGATAAAAGTTATATTACACGAAGAATGTTGTGAGAAGAAAGGAAGCCTATAGAAGAGGTGGTTGGAATGTGCGAAAGAGAATCAAAAGAAGTGTACGTAATAAAGATCTACTAGCACTACTACTAAAAATTACTGTGAAGAAGATGATGAGTATATTATATCGTATAAAACAAGCGAATAGAAGAAAATGTCCTATTTTGTGACCCAATTTACTAAATGAAACAATGGCAAGGTGTTGATGATGAATTTTTATAATATCCAGGCGGTACGTTTTATTTTGAAAAATAAAATAAATTGTGAGACGTAGTTAATTATTGCAAGAAGCACATGATTTCCATAAAGACCTAACTAATTAAGTCGTTATAGGTACTCGTAAAGCGAAATATTAAAGTCCAAAGAAGTTACGCTATAAGGAAATTTAATTTACAACAGCGGAGTTATGAAGGTAACACGAGAGCACTTCACTCGAAACTTCGTATACAAAGTGAAATTATGGTTAGGTGATAATTTCAGAAGCGGGAATATACTTTAATAATATAAAAGTCATAATAAATTACATAAAAAATATGATATATTACTGTAAAACAAGAAAGAAAACGACTTTTTTATTCTTTACAAGTTAACCCTTTGACTACAATCTCACCTGATGGTACGATTAAGTGATGATTAGATTAGATTGAAGCGGGTTCACTTGTTAGGAGGATGAAAAATCCACACCCCTTTCGGTTTCTACACGACATCGTACCGGAACGATAGTTTTTAGCTTTTTTAGTAGAGTAGTAACTAGCCACGGAAGAAGCCTACCACCAGCAGACCTGGACCAGTTAAGAAAACCTCAGTCGGCCCAGCCGGAGATCGAATCTAGAACCTCTATCTTGTAAATCCACGATGCATACAACTGCGCCACGGAGGTCGTTTCTTTTTCTAATTTCTACCATTATTATGAAACTAGCACATGCCCTCGCCATTAGTTTCCTTACCAGTGAGGCTATGGGGATATAATATAGCCTATAACACTTACAAATAAAATGATAGCTTTCTAGTGGTAAAAATAATCCATTATCGGTTCAGTAGATCCAGAGATTACCCTCTACAATACCAGAAACTTTACCTTTTTATAATTATAGGGAAGTACTAGTGGACTTAGTCAAGCTTTGCTTTGACTCATTCCCTATCTCTATCCTATTCTACTCCCACCTACACCTACCCTGCCCTAGCCTGCCCTATGTCTACCCTGCACCTACCCTACACTACCCCTACCAACTCAAGCTACCCTACCCTACCGTTTGGGAATGTTAATAGCTAAGAATCACTTTGTCTTTTTTAATAACGAAAATTAATTAATTAAAATTAAACATATTTTTTTGTTATTGAGAAATAATACACTATACAAATCATGCCCACGTGGAATGGTGGCAAGAATACTGGCTGTATTTCCGCGCTGGACAGCCATGCTGATCTTTTGCGCAAAAAATGAACCAGCCCTTCTGTCACCAGTCGAGGCAACTAGCCGTGGTGAAATGATTCGGTATTTTTTTTGGCACTGCGACTCCATAGCCAAGAGTCTCCACGGCTAAAGGGTACAAATATATAACTCTCTGTCAGAGAGGCATACTTGAGCCACTTAACGGTTCCAGCTTTTTCTGCTGCTGCTCCCGGTCTTGATTATGTCAAATACGTATATTAAATTAAATAAACTTTAATTAACTTAATAATAAGCTTCTGATGAAAGTCTTAGAAGATACAAGAACAAAAGTCGGAAAAGTTTATCACACATAATCCGTGCGACAATTTTATTAACACTGAAAATTATTATCACAATACAACAAACAATAGCATACTGGAGTCAGTTTTGTATTTACTTTTTAATTCCATTATGTTCTTTTCTTTTCCTTTTCCTCATTATAATGATACACAACGTCCGGTGATAATCCTGGGTATGTTTCTTGAATACAGTGAACTCAACTGCAATTTTCCCGCGGAATTATGTACAACAGAATGGACTTGCAACAGCCAGATACGCCACGTTTTATGAACTTTGAAAGTTTGTTGACCTATGCTGCTACTATAGATAAGTATAAGCTAGAGTTGTGATAGTCCAGTGGATAACCCGGTCCAGGGCATGCATCTCCAACTTTTCAGTTGTGTGCATTTTAAGAAATTAAATATCACGCGTCTCAAACGGTGAAGGAAAACATCGTGAGGAAACCTGCATACCTGAGAATTTTCCTAATTCTCTGCGTATGTGAAGTCTGCCAATCCGCATTGGGCCAGCGTGGTGGACTATTGGCCTAACCCCTCTCATTCTGAGAGGAGACTCGAGGTCAGCAGTGAGCCGCATATGGTTTGACAACTGTAGCCATTGATGAAGATTATTCTGTAGTGCCTTTGGAAGGTGGGTTTCAAGGGTCTGACCCTCAAAAATCTAACTATAAAGTGTATTCTTTTTTAATACTTCCCCCGACATATTAAGAGAAATCATGTCCCCAAACGCCAAATAATTAGTTTCGCGGCAAAATATCTTTCAAGATATTATAAAGAAAACTGTAAAGATCACTAGAGACCACTGAGAAAAATAAGCTATGAACTACTTAGGTAAGGAGCTTGTATATTATTACTTACTACGGGTGCAGCATTGTAGAATAGATGCCGTATACTTACTTAGTAATTTTCCAGCATATTGTGCCGTTTGAAGCAAGCGTAATAGTACCTGGTTTGCTACCTAGGTATTTTAACTATAGTGGTCCAGAAATTTTTCTCAGTGAAGGGTTGCGATTGTAGAAATGATCCCTGAATTTTCTACGGTATATCATATTCCGTAGAAAAAAATAAAAAAATAAGTTTCATACGTAGCATCTGGACTCTTAAAACCTGCTACCTTTCAGAGCCAGCACGGATAAGCTTCATCTAAAACTACTCGTAATTATGTTTGGTCCAAATTTCATAATTGGCTTTTATAAAATGAAAGGACATGTCCCGAAATGGGCCTTTATTATTTATAAGCAGGGCAATAGTATTTTTACGGATAGAAGATACAAATTGCTGTTGAGAAAATAATTCTCAGAATTTTTGGAAACCGCATTGATTAGATAAATATTTTTTTTATTTCGCTCTCTTGTTTACAAATTAAACATAGACAATACAGTAAAAATGTTCATAACACCCAATAAAAACACCTGGAATTGAATTCATATCCGGTGTAAGTGGTCAATGTCATGTAATATTGTTAAATGCCAATAAGACAAGTTAAAAAGAAACATTTAGTCGTGGACATAGAAGCATTAAACAAAAAATAATCCTTAAATTGCTTCAAAAACACCATAAACGAACGCTACTATGCGAAGAGAAGACAATCTGTCGGGGTGTGAGTTACAAAGATGTTGCCATGATAAAAATTCTCAATTAATGTTGTCAGCTAATGAAAAAAAATACATTTTATTTAATTAATTAAAAAAATGCGGGTTCCAAATTTTTTTTTTATTTTGGGTTTTAAGCCCTATATTTTATGTTCTTTTAAGATTAAAATAATTTGTTCTGCTTAGTTGACACTCGGAATAAAGGCCAGCCCATACAAAATTGGGACATTTCCTTTGTCTGACTATCGCAGGTCTAGAATAACTTAAAGTTTAAATTATAATAATTAAATTATTTGCAGCGTTTATTCGGGTCCCCGAGGAATGGTAGACCGTGCATTAATTAGCACTTAAAACCGGTCTACTAAATAGGTTTAGTCTTTGCATACTGTGACCGCAGCTGGTATGCAGATGTTGTGACATATTATTGTCTGATATTATGGATTACTTTACGTAGCTTTTGAGTTTTGAGAAACGCTTTTGTAGGTAGCCTCTGATTGTCATACGTATAAATTTTTAGAAACAAAAACTACAACTTTAAAGCTCCTTTTTAACCGACTTCAAAAAAAACAGGAGCTTCTTCTTACTACGCATATTATGATTTTTTTTAATTTTTGTTATCTCATAACTTCGTAATTTATTATCCAATTTTAGAAAATACTATATTTTTGTTTGGAAGAGTGTATAATTGTATATACATATCTCTTAAATATATATAATTATTATATATATTTTAGAGAGCTATGTCGGTAATTTTGGTTCTTCTGCGGATCTCCTCATTACCCAAGATGTTGGAATGGCGACTCCGCACTGCAAAGCGAAGTGTTGGTCGACCCCCTACTAGGTGAACTGAGGACATCAAGCGAGTCGCAGGGATTCGCTGGATGCAGGTGGCTCAGTATCGTGATGTTTGGAAGTCCCTGCAAAAGGCCTATGTCCTGCAGTGGACGTCCGTCGGCTGATATGATGATGATGATGATGATGATAATGATGATGAATCTGACTCATGACTGCTTACCATGGTTTTATTATTAGTTACCGACTGTCATACTAACCGCATGACCAACGAGGCAATCAATCATCACATCATAAAAGAATATCTGTGATAAGTTTACTACACGGATATTGATGATAGATCGAATGATTGTGTGAAGATTAAGTTATAACATTTTGAGTAGTAATCTCTTGATTGGATTCCAAATCGAAATTGATGGACTTTATTGTTTTAAAAACACTACAATTATTTTTGATCTGAAGCGAGAATCGCGTCGAATTGCCTATCGGAAATTGGATTGGCGGCCTCTGTTTGAAGGTCGCTCCACCAATTTATTTCTTTGCTTTTAAATTTGAATATTGCGCTCGAGTTTTACACAAAATCGTGAAGGGAACCTATTTCATAACTACTTCCGTTGGCAAGCCAAAGTAGTTTTATGATTTGTTTTTATTTATTACAAGCTGTGCTTCATTCGGATATATACTATTTTCGTAGGAGTATCGGGTACTAGCGGACGCCCGGGACTTCGTCCGCGTGGAATTCAGCTTTTCACGAATCCCGCAGGGACCATGGATTTTTCCAGGATGAAAAGTGTCCTAGGTATTACTCCAGAGTAAATTCTATTTCTTTTCCAAATTTCAGCCAAATCGCAAAGCGAAGGAGGAGCAAACATACTTACACACTTACACGCACACAAATCGCCTTTATAATATTAGTGTGATAGTGTGAAATATGATAAAGTACTTACTCTATGTGCACCCTATAAGCCTATCTCTATTATATCATGATATCATGATTGTATCTGTGTATAAACAATTAAAAATATTTAAAAAAAAAATTGAACCGACTTAAAAATGACAAAAATAAACTAAAATGCGAAAAAATAACATCGTATGTGCTACCTTCTGATCACTTTGAAGGCGGTGTAAAGCCAGTGATGTTTCAATTAAAGCCGTTTCTGAAAGAACCACGGGATAGAACTGTGTTTAAATCCTAAAAGTTATTGATTTAATCGGCTTTAGTTAACGCATTACTGTGTTGGCACCGCCTTCAAAGTGATCAGAAGGTAGTAATGTCGCACGGGGGTGTACTAACACCGCCAACTTCCCAACTCCAGCTATTAAGATTTTTCTTGTAAGAAAAATCCCAATCACCTATTTTTTTTTGTTGGCCTGACCCGGGATTCGAACCCTGGACCTCATTGTCCGTAGCTGATATCCGTCTTTGTATTATTAGATAGGTATATGTATATATACACATTTTCCAAGTGCTCTTATTTCCTCCCTAACAGCTCTTCTCTTGCGTTCGATATACCTAATAATACTCAATCTAAAGTGGCTTAGGGAGAGTTCAATTGGCGTCACACGTGAACTCACTTAAGAATCTACAGCTAAACGTATTTTTACGTGTAAATTCAATAAAGAGTCAACATGTTAAGAATATTATTATAGACGTAGACGTGCAATTTAATATTACAGTACATTTGTTATATAATGATTTATTTATTTTGCTATCATCCGCGAAAAGTCGACGAACCCATGCGACAACGTCACCCAGGTCCGACAAAATACTCTCTACGTAAATTGTGCAATTGCACGTTGTAGAGTCAACATCTCCTGAGGATGCTCCGGTTTCGGGGTGAAACGTACGTAGAGTAGTACGTATTTTGTCGGACCTGGGTGACGTCGTCGCATGGGTTCGTCGACTTTTCGCGGATGATAGCAAAATAAATAAATTTATAATCATGATGAACTTCCGCAAAGTAACGCTTGCTTCTATCTATAGTAGGTACATTTGTTGTAAAATAACTATGTATAGGTGTAAAAGTCTGATTGTGACATTAGTATTTTCTTGCTTACTTATGTGATATGAAAATATTGAACGTTAGAAAGCACTGTCGCCACGATATAGTCGGTGAACAGCATATTGTGTTTCATTGTAATGTGTTTGGTCGCCGCTGACATTATAGGCACATTAGCAGCTAGGACCCGCGTTTTTACTTGTTTGAACCTTTTAATTTATTCTTTACAAGTTAGCCCTTGATTGCAATCTCACCTGATGGTAAGTGATGATGCAATCTAAGATGGAAGCGGGCCAACTTGTTAGGAGGAGGATGAAAATCCACACTCCTTTCGGTTTCTACACGACATTGTACCGGAACGCTAAATCGCTTGGCGGTACGTCTTTGTCGGTAGGGTGGTAACTAGCCTCGGCAAAAGCCTCCCACCAGCCAGACCTGGACCAATTAAGAAAACTTTCATCGGCCCAGCTGGGGATCGAACCCAGGACCTCCGTCTTGTAAATCCACCGCGCACACCACTGCGCAACGGAGGCTGTCAATACTTACTGGTACTGTGCGCGTGCGTACTGGTATTGGTTAGTTGTTGTTAGTTATTTTAAAAAGTTTGTTGTTATAATACAGTATGATTTTTAAAAGCAACTGTTGAGTTTCTTGCCGGTTTCTTCTAAGCAGAACCTGTCTTCCGAACCGGTGGTAGAATCTTTACAAATAGTCAACTGACGTGTCAAAAGTGCTTGTAAAATGAGCCTACTTGAAATGATTTTTAATGTTGATTTGATTTGAAGGTAACCAAGACAGTATTTTCCCTTATTTTATTAAAGTAAAAAATCAGCCCAAACTTGATTCTCTATAAAGTAGTTTAAGTAGCGTTTATTCAGCGACTGGGGAATGGCAAACGATGCATAAATTAGCACTCTAAGCGAAGGTAAGGTAATTAGGCTCAGTGTACGCGCGCTGTGGTCACCGCAGAGACCGGACGTGACGCATTGCTTACGTACATACACGCTGATTTATACGCTTTTACACTTTCAATTTGTCTGTGGTAAAGATAGTTTATGCCTAAGAACGCAATAGTTATTCATGACCGAACTTTTTAACTATTGCCATATGTGTGGGCAAACTTCCGGCGCCCCACGCGAATTGATCAGGGGCTCATCAGCTGATCAAGGTGGGGTTCCGGACGCTCGAAATACGGCGCTGCACCGCGAAATGAGAGCCCTCAAAGAATTGGTCAGATCGTTAGACAATGAACTTTTTTTTTATTCTTTACAAGTTAACCCTTGACTACAATCTCACCTGATGGTAAGTGATGATGCAGTCTAAGATGGAAGCGGGCTAACTTGTCAAGGAGGAGGATGAAAATCCACACCCCTTTCGGTTTCTACACGGCATCGTACCGTTTTTGCCGGTAGGGTGATAACTAGCCACGGCCGAAGCCTCCCACCAGCCAGACCTGGACAAATTAAGAAAATCTCAATCTGCCCAGCCGGGGATCGAACCCAGGACGTCCGTCTTGTAAATCCACCGCGCATACCACTGCGCCACGGAGGCCGTCAAACTACTTACGGTCAAGGTGTGTTGACCCTAGCTGACGGGCTATACGAAGAATAGGTTATGTGTCTAGTGTAGGTCGAGAATGGTGTGTTTCAATGTATCACCCGTCCGCAGGCCACCGCAAGTCACTACCAGCCAATTTACACTTTAATGTCCAAATATCGCGACAAAAGTTAGTTCAAAAGCGACCCTTTACGGATCACCAAACGTATTGTCCACTACCGCGGTAACAAAAAAGGTCATGGGCTATCCAAATTCAGACGCGCTTAACCTCGTCAAGCAGGCTACAACAACGAATCGACAAGATGACTAGAGAATACAGAGATAATATAAAGCCGTCTTCGATAAATGGGATATCTAACACTGAAATAATTTTTCCGTAGTTCCTGAGATTAGCGCGTTCAAGCAAACAAACAAACAAACTCTTCAGCTTTATGATATTATAGTATTGATTTATGCCCCTTGAAAATATTTTGACAAGGTTACCACTTCATTTTAAATATCTTTCTCTATTTTTACATTATTTTGTTTGTGATCTTCGCGCAAAATTGAGTATTTTTTTAATTTTAGATAGGTTTTATGTCTTAAAAGCTGTGTAGTTTTTATGTGTATGTGTGTAATTCCACTACACATTCCAAATAACATTAGCTTTAGTTGTACAGGTAGGTATGAGATACTACGAGTATCTACACCGGAGTCGTTCCGTTGCTGTAATTAAATTTTCTTTCAACGAAACGGCGCTCCTCTCAAGTATCGAGAATTCTCTTCATTTTATTCTATAACATAATTGCTTAGTTAATAGTTTTTGTGCCACAACTGCTGTTACTTGGCTGTAATGAAGACATTATTTCTCCTAAGCACTGTTGTACAAAAATGAAGACCAAAAATTATTGTTTAATATAGTTTTAAGTTGCTTTATGTTGGAAATAAATTGTATACCAGCTAAGTTAATATGACTGTTACAGAAAATAAGTATTGAGGGAATATACCATGATTTATATAAGAAAAATGACAATAGTCTTTGGGGTATTGACTGTCAGTAACTTTTAGATTCGAATAAATTTATTTTATTTCTTTCCAAAAACTATAATATAAATAAAATAGGTAATGTTTGTACCATTGTAAGAGATAATCTCTGGATCATCCTTTTCGACCCATATTCGGCTCACTGTTAAGCACGAGTCTCCTCTCAGAATAAACGGTATTACTCCGCCAAGCTTGTTCAATGTGGATTGGCAGACTTCACACACGTAGATAATTAGAAAATTATCAGGTATGCAGGTTTCCTCACGACGTTTTTTCTTCTCGTTTGAGACACGTGATATGTAACTTTTTAAAAATGCACATAACTGAAAACAACATACCTCGGACCGGATTCGAACCCTTCAAATCGAAGGCAGAAATCATATTTGCCATCAGGGGTCTATATACAGGGTGGCCGGGGAGTTGACGTTCAAAGTTAAAATTTGGATGTCTTGTAACGAGGAGTATCCGAATCACCCCCATGATTTTGCTTAGTTTAGGAGATAGATTTTTTTTTTATGATTTTTCCGCAATTTGGACCTAACATTGGTTTTTCTCATTGTACTGTGCATTTTTCGCTGGGTTTGAAGATAATAATTATGAACCATACTTAGGGGTACCACGCTAAAAATTATGACTCAACTAGGCATTGTGGAATAAAAGTATATCTGTGAAAGAAATACAGGTCTACAAGTCAAACAAAAAGAAGTAAAATTAATATTGTATTCCGGAGCAAAAAAAGGTTTGCAGGCTGAATTAATTTGCTCAGCACGTAGCTAAATAGGTTATGCTTATTGACCTAAACCGTATTTAATTTTCACTAGACTAGCCGCCCGCTACCACTTCGTTCACTTTGAATAATTTCATCAAAGCATTATATATAAACCTTTTGAGCTTTTACGCTCCGTTAGACACAGAAATTGTATTTCAAAATCTGGATTGGCTAATTTTATATTGTTAGCTCAGTTCCTTAGTCATGAACATTGAAGTTTGACTTAATAAATCCAACTCGACGTTATGGAGTCAGTGAGACATAAACGGGCAAAACCTTTGAAGTATTTTGATGGCTTCCGTGGCGTGGTATGCGCGGTGGATTTACAAGACGGAGGTCCTGGGTTCGATCCCCGGCTGGCCAGACAGAGGTTTTCTTAATTGGTCCAGGTCTGGCTGGTGGAAGGCTTTGGCCATGACTAGTTAGTAGACCACCTTACCTATCTGCTATCAAAGACGTACCGCCATTGGGGTGTGTATTTTAATCCTCCTTCTAACAAGTTAGCCTGCTTCCATCTTAGATTGCATCATCACTTACCATCAGGTGAGATTGCAGCCAAGGACATGTAAAGAATTAAAAATAAGTAACTATACTGCCTAGTTGGTCCAGTGGTTAGCCAATATGGTCACTAGGTCTTGGGGTTCGGTCAGATTTTTTTTTCTTTCTTCTAAGAAATTTTCAGTATAAGTTGAAGTTGGATAGTTGGCATCCAGCAAATCCCTGCGACTCGCTTGATATCGTCAGTCCACCTGGTGATGGGTCGACCAACACTGCGCTTTCTAGTGCATGGATGATACAATCGAAGATGAAAGCGGACTAACTTGTTAGAAGTAGGATGAAAATCCACACCCATTTCTACACGACATTGTGCCTAACTAATTATATGGAATTTTGTTCATATCTAAAGCAGTATATAGCATCTATATTTTATACTAGCTGACGCCGCGCGGTTTCACCCGCGTGGTTCCCGTTCCCGTGGGAATATTGAGATAATATATAGCTTTTAGCCTTCCTCGATAAATGGGCTATCTAACACTGAAAGAATTTTTCAAATCGTACCAGTAGTTCCTGAGATTAGCGCGTTCAATCAAACAAACAAACTCTTCAGTTTTATAATATTACTATAGATATAAAAATAAAATATTTTAGTATATCAGTTTGTCTATTTATAATTCGAACTTCGTCAGAGACCGGACAAATTGACTTAAGAATGTAGGGTTGGTATGTCTTTATTTGACGAGGCAAGAACGCAAGTTTACTTAGTGAAACCCGAGATATTTCATAAAAGGCTATTTTACCCCTGAAAGCGTTGTAAACTTCACGCCTATCCGTCCAGACACTGATGATGTCATAAACACATGTTATTAACATAATTTCAGCCGTTCCCTGCGTGAATGATGTTATTCCACCCTCAGAGTTTCTATTGTTTTATTCACTTAGCATTTTCCTATCGTATCACAGTAAACAAAGGTTTACACTATTTTAATAGCCGGCTACAGGGTCTAATAGTAGAGGTGATATGGAGCTTAGACCAACCACGCTACGGCAAAGTTAGGCTGACGGTCATCATCATGATCATCATCACCTGATGGACGTCCACTGCAGTCATCATCAACCCATATTCGGCTCACTGCTGAGCTCGAGTCTCCTCTCAGAATGAGAGGGATTAGGCAAATAATCCACCACGCTGGCCCAATGCGTATTGGCAGACTTCACACACGCAGAGAATTAAGATAATTCTCTGGTATGCAGGTTTCCTCACGATGTTTTCCTTCACATCTAGTGGCTAGTAACCACCCTACCGAAAAAGATTATAGTGTTCTGGTATAATGTCGTGTAGAAACCGAAAAGGGAATCTTCGCTTCCATCTTAGATAGCATCATGACTTACCATCAGGTGAGAATGTAGTCAAGGGCTATTTGTAAATAATATAAAATAAAAGCAATGGTCTGCAATTTGTGAAAGAAAATAGTGAAGAAAATGGTCCAAATATTTTCATGATTTCGTCCTATACTCGTATAAAGACCTTATAACAGAAAAATACACGAGCAAAAATTTTAAATTACTGATCATTTCTCTACGTGTACAGTGTACCTATCTGTGAACGCCTGCATCGGTGAGACAGTTAACGCGGCTCGGGCTTGTCCCTGCACTAACGAGCCACTTTGCATCGATCCACATTGTCGAAGATGTAAAAACTTTTGCCGTACTAAGTACCTAACTTCATCATGATCCAGTAGCGACATGATCCAGTCTCGTAGACCACGTCTAGGGATCACGAGGTTTTACGGTTCGAATCCTGGAAGACATCATTTATTTATTTATTTGGTACAAATACTTTTAGCGGACTCAGAAGTGATTACAAAAATAAGAAAACTAATATCAAACAAAGGTTGTGATTCACAACATTTGTAAGGACAACTTAATTAACAAATCAAACTGTAACCCAAATAAGACCCTAGAATGGCAGAGAATGACCTTGAGTGAAGTCACGCAGTTGTGAACGTTGTGTGTAGGGTTAAAGGACCCTTTGACTGTATAAACAACAACAAACAAACACTCAAGTCACTCTCCCCGCCCATCCCAAGTAACCCATAAAGAATTACACAACAAGAGATGTGGGCGACTCGAACGTCACGAGCACACTGAAGCCGTCCGTACCGCAAGTCTTTGCAACGCGGCGATAACAATATCAACAAAATTATATGAACACAGACTTAAAACGTTTTACAAATAAGGGTAGGTTAACACATATAATTTTACTCATAGGTAGCCATAGCATGCAAAAAGTACGAATAATAGAATTTTTTAAATCATAGAATACTTACTTACTTACATAGGTTTACTTCAACACAATCTTATACAAAAGTCGTATAGTGTTAATGATTATTATAAAATGATAAAAAGCTTGGAAATTTATTCCACTATAAGACTGGCTACTTATATACATCTATTGTTGATTGTAAATTAAAAAAGAAAAAACCTGGCTGAATTTGATGTTTGATGAATGTGATGCTCTTCTTGGACCAAATTTTGGAAGTCTCGTAACTTTAATTTTAAGTTTTTGACTAATTATTATCACCATCTTATAATTTTATTATCTGACTTTTCGAAAGTGCCTGTAAACTAAGCCTTATTGAAATATATGAATTTTGACATTATTGACTTTTTCTTCTAAAAAAATTTTCAGTAACAAAGCTCGGAGTTGAGAAGTTGGTGGTGACATCCCCGTGCCCCGGAGAGCAAGTTAAGTTGTCGCTCTCGGTAATTATCATTAATAACCGATAGTAGCCGTTAAATGAACATTATCACCTTAATCTCGCCACCCTCGACGGAGCAGCTTGGTGGGTCTAAAGCTCCATATCGCCTCTCCTCAAAGAGGGAAGCCTTTAAATTTTTTTGCCAACACCTTGTCAATTGATTCTTATGACATATTTAATCTATTCTAATATTATAAAGCTGAAGAGTTTGTTTGTTTGAACGCGCTAATCTCAGCAACTACTGGTTCAATTTGAAAATTTTTTTTAGTGTTACATAGCCCAAATATCGAGGAAAGCTATAGGCTATATATTATCTCCACATTCTTACGGGAACGGAAACCACGCGGGTGAAACCGCGCGGCGTCAGCAAGTTTGGTAAAAACCAAAAACCAGCTCGGTGAAGGTCGTCATACTATTTGAGATCTTACCATAAAGGATTTCACATTTGCAATCTTAGTAGAGTGTTTCTCTCCCCTAACAACACAATTCAGGGTTACAACGAACCTAAATAATATATTATGGGCGTAACGATACATAATACAAGCGTGCAAAGCCACTTCCCAGCTATACAATATTTAAGGCCAGCACAGTACTTATCTCTTATAGTATGAGGATGCATATTTTAACAGTCCCTTCCAGTCCCGCTCTAATTCAGCGATGTTCTGTTAAACATTCAGTATTGGAAACAGCTGTACTTAGATACTTTGGTGTACGCTGTAGGCCTTCGATTGTTTTCTTTTTTTTACGAGCATGGATACCAACGAGAATTTAGAGAAGCGTTTCGTAAATTGGAAACATTTCACGTATCGACGAGACTTTGATTCAATTGTACAAAAGTAAAAATAAATATTGGGAAGTCTGAAAGTGGCGTCAGTTAAAGGTCTTTTGCTATACGTTCACATAATTTTACTAAGTAATATAACCTCGCTCATAACAAAACAAATGCCAAAATGATATCAAGAAATAAGTCACACGTGACTCCTGAACTTATTCCCAAAATTCATTATGTGATTCATTGGACTGTTAAGTTTTTAAAAACAAATTTACACACAACAAAGTTGCGAGCTTCCGCTACCTAAGTGCAAGACCACTTTTTGTTATGCGTCATAAGCTAAGCATCGTAGGTTTATGTATCGGACGCATCGCATCAAACGGATTTTTAATTTTACGGTTGATAAAATTCGATGCAATCCGTACGATATGGATCAGTGGACACATTGTATGACTTTCTATACAAAGAATACTAAAATCCGTTTGATGCGATGCGTCCGGTACGTACGATGCGGATCTGTGGTGGCCTACGATTTACAGGAAATTCCGAATTATTGGAAAGAGAAGACATTTTTTTTATAGTCGAAAACTTACATTATTATCATATTTGTATTTTTCATGAAATTAATTATAACTAAATTAAAAAACTTAGGTAAACAATTTTTAAGTAAAAAAAAGACAGAAAACTTAATTTTACGCAAAAGAAGTCGCGGGCACGCTAGTGTTAAACAAGTAAAAGACAATTTTTAATAAGAAATATTCTGCCCCGTAGCTTGAGTTTTCATTTTCATATTTGTGTTTTTTTGGGTTATACATTTTTTAACAAAGGTTCTCTTGATATATTCTTTATTAGCAATGCCTCCTAATTTATAGTTTCAGCCAAATCTTTTCAGTCGTTGCGACGTCGAGAAATAACAAACATATACACAAACAAACGTTTGCCTTTATATTAGGTATATGTGATATTATACGTTGAAGAGTACTCTCATAAAGTTTCCCATGTAAGGAGGTAATTTAGTTAAGAATCTAAAACAAGACATTGTTAGAATCTAAGAGGCGATACTGACTTCGTAACAAGCTTCCATGAAAGGTATGGAGAAGCTCTCACGAACAATTAGTATAGCGGCATTGTAAATTGTTCCTAAGTGCTTGTCTATTAAAGTAACTATAATAATAATGTGATAGTTCACTCACTAACTACCTCTATGGTCCAGTAGTTATCACATGCTTCGGATGAGGTTTTTGGTACGAATCCTGGATCGGTATTGACTTAGTAATGATATTTACCTAATTTTGCAGGTTGGTTGACTTTTTTGCAGGTTTTGACTGCCTTTTCATAGAAATAGAGAGCGTATATTCGGACATTGTGCCTCTATGTACTGAGAATCTTTTCAAATCAGTGCTACAAAAGTAAGTTTGGAAAAGGTTTATATTAAACAGGAGAGCCAAGATAGCTTAGCGGATATGACCTCAGATCGATCAGATCTGATCAGATCAGATTCGATTCGGAGGGCGTAATTCCGAATCCAGTTCTGAGCATGTACTTGCGACTTTATGTCAGTTACGTGCATATATATAAACAGTAATTATGTGCATTTTAAGAAATTAAATATCCCGTGTCTCAAATGGTGAAGAATAACCACCGTGAGGCAGTCTGCATACCTGAGAATTTTCTTAATTATTAACATCTGAGAAGTCTGCCAATCCGCACTGTGCTAGTATGATGTACTATTAGCTTTATAGCTTTTAGCTAATTCAACTGAGAAATGTCATCTACCTACTGTATGATATCCACGAAGGGTTGCCAAGACACCTGATGTCATTTGTTACATTGAATCTCAATTTCGTTATGTCAAGTAACATACGTCAAAGTCAGTGAATTAGCCTGCTGAGACTAGATCCACAAAATTTCTTAAAAAAGAAAAAAAGATGGACGTCGGGTAGTTGTAAATTGTATTGTATGGGGACAGTTAAGTTGTCGGCTAACCACTGAACCAATAGGCTCGCAAATAAAATTTGTATTCGCTGTTTGGAAGATACGTTAATTCGTTTGGTGGTTGCCTTTATCGGCGGGGCAGCACTCACGTTCGGGGGAATCTAGTTTGTGAATCTCCCTATCGGTATTTCCCGACACGTACGACTTGGGTGTTCGCATAAAGAAAAGTGAGTGGCCTTGGACTAGTAAGTGCGGTCCACCTAAAGGGTTCACCAGGAAATCGGTCACTTTACATTTTGTGCTGGTCCACACATAATATATCAGCTAAAGAAATAAATGTAAAATGTTTGAGTAGTATTATTTATTACCAGCTATCGCCGCGTGGTTTCACCCGCGTGGTTCCCGTTCCTGTAGGAATACGGGGATATTAAATAGCTTATAGCATGTCTCGATAAATGGGCTATCTAACACTGAAAGAATTTTTAAAATCAGACCAGTAGTTCCTGAGATTATCGCGTGCAAGCAAACTCTTCAGTTTTATAATTTAAGTATAGGTAACTGAAAGAATAACATCTAGGTAATATATGTTTTTCTTTATCTTCATCATCCTTTTAACAGCCAATGAACGTTTACTGCTGGACATAGGTCTTTTGTAGGGAGTTCCAAATATAACAATCCTGAGCCACTTGCGATCTCTATTCTAGAACCTTGGGCGCCATCTTTTACTGCGACTGCGTTTAGTTTCGACAGTAAATTTTATTCTTCCTTGGTTCTCATTTCTGATTCGATCACATAGAGATACATCGAACATAGTTCGATCCATCGTTCTCTGAGAGACTCTAAGCCTTCATATGAGATCCATAGTTAGCAACCAAGTCTCAAACCCATAGGTCATCACTGGATATTGGATCAGCTTCTACCTTCCTTTAGGAAAAGTAAAAGCAATTTTAATAAATTTTACTTAAAAAATATTTTATTTGAGTATTGACTCAATAAAAGAAGACACTTTAATTTTATTTATATGTATTGAGTATTGATTAAATAGAAAAGCTGAAACGACAGTTATAACTACGACATTCAATACTCGCGAGTTCCATAAATGCAATTGAGTGTATTTTATTCTATGTAGATATCCATTGCATATTATAATGATGAAAAGAAACTTTCTTCTCACTATAATGTTTGTTAGTTAAATAACAATACGAGTAGGTGCAATGTTTTTTCTACCTGTGTGATAAATACTATATAGCGACATTAAATACAAAGAACTGCCGGATCTTCCTGTGCAAATGCACAAAGAGGTAGTACAATGCGCCGCCACATTCCATACTTCACTATAATGAGTACACATCACTTACCACTAGGGTAAGCAGTTATTCCGACATCTCGGGACACGTATTAACCCTTAGCTAATTTTATTTTGTTTGTTTCAGGTGTTTGGAACGGTACAACCTCTAGAAAGATCAATCAGCAGAAGGTAGACAAAAATATATTCATTGTTCGCAAAAATTAGATTATTACGTTCAATACTATGATTTCTGTATTTTACTATTACAGTAAATATGAACTAAGAGTATGTTAGGACTGCCTTTATTCACTTAACAATTCGAAACTTATTCTTCTTATAGACCTTGTGCCAACTAAATGAGTACAAGTAATTAAAATCTATTTAGCCTATAAATTCTTGCATTAAGTTGAATAATTTTGATTTTAAATAAAAATATAAACCATATCTTTTAAGCATATTAACTATTCTTCTTTTTGAAAAGACTGGACACGAAAAAATCTCACGGTTAGAGATTTAATCCAGGACTTCACGGCCTTAGTGCCGGCCTAAAACGGTGGAGATTTTTAGGCTTTATAAATACATATATTAGGACAAATGCTAAATAACCATAATGCGTGGTCACCCGAAGCTCACCACTCACGTGACATACATTTCGCCCGGAAAGCGACGCATACCTAATAATCAGGAATTAGAAGCTCTTTGTCATTCCCCTGTTATAAATGTTTGCTACTTTGTTCGTACTTGTTTTGAGAATGGGAACACGGTATGAAAGGAAGAGGCGTCGCCTTTAAAAGGCTTTCTATTAAATCTATTGTCATCATTTTCACAATTAATTTAATTATGACCTGTCTGTACCCAGCCGTTTCTCTCGCGTAGATCTTTTTCATGTAGTAGTAACAAGATAATTGGCCATCGTATGAAGGTTCAAAGTCACTCGGCGGGTGATGGAGCGAGTTATGCTTGGTGTTTCTCTGAATATGAGGAAATCTGCTGAAAGTTCAGCGAGTCGCGCAGCTGAAATGGCAATGGGCAGGGCACATAGTTCGAAGAGCCGTTGGAAGTCGGGCTCCCAAGGTGCTGGAATGGCGACCCTACACTGGAAAGCGCAGTGGTGGTCAACCCCTCACTAGATTGACCGAAGACATGAAGCAGGTTGCAGGGAGCCGCTGGATGCTGGCAGCTCAAGATCGTATTATTTGGAAGTCTATTTCAACAGTGGACGTCCATCGGCTGGTAATGATGATGACGATGATGATGCTGGATTATAACAAATAATAATCTATCTCCCTATGAAATCTCATCCAGAATAATCGTTAATCATCTTCATTATTTATTAAATATTGTTAATAAATATGGTGTAACTAACCTTACTTACCTATAATACCTACTCGTAATACGAGATATTTTGTAATTCTTATTTACTTTTAAAGGTATTATGTTGTATTTAAATAATATTTTTTAAAATAAATACAAAAATTAGTAACAAATTTCATTAAGTCATTTATTTTAGGAAACTTCGCTTTAAGCAACATTTCGAAAGGTTTGTACTCAAAATTAGCTGGGTGGTCAACCGTTGTACTATTTTTTTTTTTTGGTTTTTTGATACGTTGTCACCACGTTTATTATACCGACAAAACGATTACAAATTTTTTAGTAGTCATCTCTACATAATTTTAATCTGTGATTTTTTAACACTATGTAACCAGGATCCACGGAAAAAATGTTACAAACAATACGAGGCAGTTCACCAGTCCATTTGTAGTCAGATAAACTGAGATTTATGACACTGTTACTGTGACGTACTCCGCATGGAAAACTAAAATTTCAGGTCTCGTAAAAGTTATGTTAGCAACATCGTAGTTCTGAAATGCCTGTATGACCCTGATGCAGTTGGTAATGCATTACAATGGGGTTGGATTCGAAGTTGGTGTCAACTTGGGATTTTACATTTCTGGAACTGACTCAGGATTGGACTGATAAGCCTCGGTCGTAGCTAACTACCACCCTATCAAGACATACAGATAAGCAATTTATATATTCAAAATTTCCCTTAGCAGCTCACTTTGTTCGTTTTATAAAATAGACTCGAGTTTGAACAGCTCTTATTATGTAACAATTAATTAAATGATGATCGTACAAAATGGATTCAAACTCAGAATCCTCTCTAAATTAAGAATATCTTAGATATACGTATATAGGAAACTAGTGGACGCCATCATGAAGGAATAAGGGGATAATATATATAGCTATCTAACACTGAAAGATTGACGACTGCGCTTTTAATCGGCCCATTATAAAAATAGACTGATGGTAATAAAAATATGTTGGTCGGTTTACATATATAGAAAACAAAAGTTAACTTTTAAAGTGTACTTCCTTGAAATACACATTTTTTTGCCTGACGTTAGAAAGAGTTACTGCAGCTGCACCGTATATTTAAATCGTATGAACGACATGTTAGGGAAAACGAGTATATTTTGCAGTACCAGCGCAGGTATCAATCACCTTTTTCAAAGGAAACTTACAACATTCATCATTCCCGTACTCGTCATGTATGATCATTATTTCTGTGGTCCAAGACAAAGGTGTAGGATAACTTCAATACATTAATGGTAGGGTAATCAATGCAGGATAATTGTAATACATTACAATGGTAGGTCAATTCTAAATAGGGACTAACTCGAGCGTTACAGAGACATATTAGTTGTAATAAATAGGAATTTATAGGAAGAATAAATGGTTTTATAATGTCCCCGTTTTCAACGGTGGGGAAAGCGTCTATAGACTTGAGATTTTTACTACTTCTGCTTGCATAAATCGGCAGACATACTTTTCATTTTTATTATTCTGGCATAAAACAAATACTAAATATTAGTCTTAATTTTAAATAAATAAAAAATTCTGGAAAGAGAAGGTAGTAATATTTTAATTAAATCGAACCTAATTATACAATTTATCATGTTATCGATTAAAGCTTATGTCTTAAACCACACGCTGTCGCTCGGCAGAATATCATTCGTCCCGACATCTTTGTTTTTGCACTATTGTCGATTCCGTAAAAAATAATCACCTCATCTTGGCATTACATAAGAATTTATTGTACCTTTTTACTACCTTCCTATTTATTATTTAGAAAATTACTATAATGTTAAAATAGTTTTTTCGTTTAATATTAAAATATACCATTATAACGCACTATAGCGTAAGACGCAAATTAAGACGTACCGCCAAGCGACTAAGCGTTCTGGTACGATGTATGGTGTCTAAGTAAGCCCGCTACCATCTTGGACTTTTTATTTTACATTATATAGGCGAGCGTTTGGCTGATATCATGCTTGATTAAGTAAGCGATGATACAGCTTATGGTGGAACGCGCTTGCCTAGAAGATACCTATACAATCTTGACTTGAATATAAAAAAATGAAAATGGAAATGGGAAAATGGAAGCTGGAATGGCATTCCATAACTTCGCAGTGCGGATTAGGAACGAAGAGCTGAAACGCTTCGTACAAGTCCAAGGGACATAAACTACATATGGATGCAGCAGACCTCTGCGATGCCTGGCAATTCTATGGTAATAAGGTGAAGAAGGAATCATCGAAAAGTTCCTAGGAGCACTCTCCGAAATAAATTTTGTACAAAACCGACAGACAGGCAACTTTTCAATGATGGCAATTTTGTACCAATTAGCGCCTCGTTACCGAAGAGCCTTCTAGCTCGGCGATCCACCGAGTCCAGAGCAGCAAGCTGGTATTTGGCAGATCCACCCCATAAATGGCATACATCGTCACTTACTTGTGTCATCACGTGACATGGCATTAAAGGTCTAACTTGTCATTGAAAAAGGGGACAGAAGTTGTCAATGTAATGGAGTCATCACACTGTATACAAATACAGCATAACAACAGCATGAGAATTAATGATCATTAGAGCCTTAACACACGGGTCAGTAGGCTGACACGTCAATATGATAGATGCGCTACTTTATCACGTTTTGATTGATGCGTCGACTTCGGACGCCTCCAGATAAGGCTGTCTGACCCATGTTCTGCGACGCTCGCATGGCCCATTGTACCTCTATTAATATTAGATGCCATTGACAGATGCATACAATTTGTCAAAATAGCCATGTTGCAAATTACGCATCCATGGTTATCATCATTTCATAGTCATCATTACCATCTTTATTACCATCATCATTAATCAGAGTATTTTTGTAAGACAAAACGAGAGCAAAGACCATTGTAACGAAGACCTTTGTTTCATTATCTCGAGTCTCGAGTCACTTCTAAGAATCTCTTCTAAGAATGAGAGTAGTTAGGTTAGGTTAGGTAATGGTCTGTAATTTTTTTGTCTGTCTGTCTTTCTGTTTGTCCGGGATAATCTTTGAAACAGCTGAATCGATTTTAACATGACTTTCACTGGAAGATAGAGGACGTCGTAGAATAACATAGAGGCTGTTTTTTTCCTAAAAAATCCATTGTTCCCGCTGGACTTGTTATAAACAGAATTTCACTTGAACGAAGTTGCGGGCGTCCGCTAGTGTTAAGCTAAAATTGATAACAGCAACGTCTCACCGTGTTCAGAGTTATCAATCAAACTCTGACAAAGTAGCGCATCTGTCAGTCGCGCTGAATAGACGTAATGAGATGCATGTTCTTCATGTTTCATTGAAGCATTTATTTATCAAACTACGTACTTTATACAGCGGCGTGCACAATTTTTTAACTAGGGTATGCACTATACCAGTCGTTGAGGTTGTGTCGTGATAGCCCAGTTGATATGACCTCTGCCTCCGATTCCGGAGGGTGTGGGTTCGAATCCGGTCCGGGGCATGTACCTCCAACTTTTCAGTGGTGTGCATTTAAAGAAATTAAATATCACGTGTCTTAAACGGTGAAGGAAAACATCGTGAAGAAACCTGAATACCAGAGAATTTCTTAATTCTCTGTGTGTGCGAGAGGAGATTCGAGCTCAGCAGTAAGCTGAATATGGGTTGATAATTATGATGATGATGATGATGATGATGATGATGATGGTAATATATATTTCATATGCTAATCCAATTTGGAAGAGACTATTAAGCGAGATTTTTCATGACTTTTTTTTAAATGCACCTAATTTAATCCACCCTTGTCACGTTTTTCATTTTAATTTTTTTTTTTAATTCACTTGGGACTCAATTTTGTTGTTTTTTCTGCAAGTCAGTTCCAAATAAAGCTGAAAACCGTTAGGTGTCTACCTTTTTAATTTGGAGACGAAAGAGGAAAATAAAATGTAGTTCCCGACAGAAAGTATCGAAGATATGCGAGGAACGTTCTTTGGGTAAACACGAAAATGTAGACTCTGAGATACTTTTCACGCGGACTTGAAATTTTGTGTCACTGTGAATTTCATCAAAAATACCTACTATGTATTTCGTTTTCTATGTATTTTGAACAATCTTTGTTTTCTATACTAATATAATGAAGAAGTAAAGTTAGTGCATCATAGTTAGTGCAGAGGTCATTTACACTGGGCTATCACGGCTCATATACTATATAAAATTTGAAAAAGTATCGCTAACACACTTTCACAAAATATAATATCTTTTTTAGAAACCAGTTGAAGATTCGAGTAAGTACGTATTACATTATAATACGTGCTGGAACAACATTCCGCCACCTATTCGCGAGTCTCAGTCCAAATTTAGCTTCTCTCAGAAATTGAAGAAGTTCATGTTATATAATCAAAAAGAGTTAGAAGATTATGCAGTGGAGGCATCAATTATTTAGTGGGAACTTTAGATGCAAATAACATATTTAGGTACAGTCTATTAATTGGTATAAGTATTCATATTTATATTTATATATATTTTATGTATATATATGTCATATTAATTATTGTATGTTGGCATTTATCTTTATTTTATTATCATTTTATTTATACGCTCTTATCAAGGTTTTTTTTTTTGGTTTTTTATTTTGTGTCTTATTATATGAATTTTTATTTTGAATGTATTTAAAGTATTTTGATTAGTTGTTTAGTTTGTAATTATAACTGACTGTGACGTCACCCGGGTCTCAGCTGAAAATCAGCGCTGCGCATTGCTTTCCAGCGATGATCGGCTAATGCTGAGCTGTAAACCCTTTCTGTTTGGTGTCACAGACAGTCATGTAATATCTAAGATAGGATGTACTGTTTGTGACACTAAAAAGTGAATAAACTTATTTTCTTTCTTTCTTTCTATAATTGTACAGTATAAAATAAAGTATAAAGTCAATCAAAAAAGCACCTCCGCAAGATAGTGAACTAAAATACTAAGTTGTAGAGTCGTAAAGTGTTTCCCGTTCCCACTCCACTTATGCGTCGGGAGTCTCAGGAACTCCATCTGGGTGAACTCATTGTCTACGTGTATTACATATGTACGAAGTTTGCGACAAGTCGGTGGCAACTTGGAGACATTCGTGCCGTTGTCACGTGCCAAATTTTAAACTTAGCGTTCACTTGGCACACGGTCCACCCATACCGTTACATGGGAACTTGGAAATCTCTTATACTAGCAGTTGTCTGCGATTTTGTCTTTAAATTCGTACCTTCTTGGGGTCATATTGTTACCGAGAACCCTATTACTAGAGACATAGAGTTCGTAATCGCTCGCTCTTTCTAGTTGTTTTGATCGCTGTCTATTGTTATTGTTTTGATTTGGCGAACTCCGTGGAATAAACAACACGCGTGTTGACGTGTTCGAAACAGAGTGAAGTGAACATTAAGTGATACGAGCGATACAAGTGAACTATAGTGAACTCGGCTACGATTTTGGACAATAAATTGCCTACGTTTGGAAGTGTGTATTGATACTTGGATTAAGGAGTGGAATAAAGTCTTATACGAGTCACCAGGCGTTTAATTCCGAATACTTGAACCCTAGTTCGTAACAATATTATTACTAAACATTGATTACTTATAAACATCAAACGACTTCTAAGTAGATTGGAAATTTCTAAGTAGATTGCAAATCACTATTTGATTTAAGTTCAATTTACTTTGAAGTATTGCTAATTATTTTCTACAAACGGTAGAAATAGGCATGATTAGTTCTATCCCAGACAAGCTCTTTATATTCTCAATAATTATAAAGCTGAAAAGTTTGTTTGTTTGATTGAACGCGCTAATCTCAGGAACTACTGGTCCGATTTGAAAAATTCTTTCAGTGTTAGATAGCCCATTTATCGAGAAAGGCTATAGACTATATATTTTCCCCGTATTCCAACGGAAACCGGAACCACGCGAGTAAAACCGCGCGGCGTCAGCTAGTCGTAAATATTGGCTCTTAAGTATAGTCTAACTTGGAGAAGTACTAGTTTATTTTAGCGTTATCACCTACGCCGTATTCTACACTAAATTGCTTTTGGTACGTCTTCGCTACTGAAGTGGTAACTCAATTATAAAGCAAGGCAATTCGAACTGCATAGTGAGTAATTGATTTATTGACTTTGCAATTAAACTTTGTAATGTCAACATCTGAAGATGCTGCAGTTTCAAAGCGAAACGTTTGCAGTTCGTACGGCAAAATAAATAAATAAGTTTTATATTTATAATGAAGTATTGTTAACTAAATAACTGCATAGAAAAGTATTTAATATTTACATCCCGCTTGGAAATGTTGGTATTTCACGGACAATGGCCAAATTAATAAACGATTTGGAAAATCTTAAAGGGTTTATTTAATATCAATTAAACTACATCATTAAGAAAAGCCGTGATTGCCCAGTGGATATGACCTCTGCCTCCAATTCCGGAGGATGTGGATTCGAATCCGGTCCGGGGCATGCACCTCCAACTTTGCAATTGTGTGCATTTTAAGAAATTAAATATCACGTGTCTCAAACGGTGAAGGAAAACATCGTGAGGAAACCTGCATACCAGAGAATTTTCTTAACTCTCTGCGTGTGTGAAGTCTGCCAATCAGCAATGGGCCAGCGTGGTGGACTATTGGCCTAACCCCTCTCATTCTGAGAGGAGACTTGAGCTCAGCAGTGAGCCGAATATGGGTTGATAATGTAACTACATCAAACTAAACCGTGAAATTAAATAGGATTCTATTCCTAATTATACAGAAGCGTAAGAAAAAAGACTCAATTAGTGAAGTTTTTCAGTCGTTATTGTGAATACAGAATCCGAACAAACAAACACACGGACGTTCACGTTCAGACAGAACTTTTTAAACAGTTTTTTAGTAAATTGATATTAAAATAGTGTGTTTTCATAATGCGTGTTTTAGCTTTATCATTTTACAAGTGGTACATATTTGCGTTTAAAGATCCACTCGTTTCGCGTGAATTGAGAGTTGAACTTACGATTATGAGGCGGCCAAATGCTCATTCATAATGAACTTTTGCAAAGCAACGTTGCATCTGCTCTATATCTTCTGTTGCGTTATAGATTTTTGTCAAAATCGTAGAGCCTAGTATTTAGGATTCTAGTACCAACTTCACAGAACATACCACAGTGGAGCAATACAAATTTTAATACGGAAGCAGCATCCAATATTGAACTTTGCTACACAGACTATCACTATAAGACGTGACCAACTTTTATTCCCTCATTTTGCGGCCTCGCTGCTAGCTGTAAAAGGGGCGACGTTTGCGAGTGACGGAAACTTTCTAGAAACTTCGCTACACCATTTTTTGTATCGATATAACAGATGCCAAAAGTGGGAATATGGTTTATTTCGTTCTCGACTAAGATTGGCGTTGACGCGATGCCAACTTGACTTACCATCAAATGTATTTATACTACTGGTTTTTGATCGTATGATTGACTGCGTAGAACAAGTGTTGTTTTGACGGCCTCCGTGGCGCAGTGGTATGCGTGGTGGATTTACAAGACGGAGGTCTTGGGTCCGATCTCCAGCTGGGCTGATTAAGGTTTTCTTAATTGGTTCAGGTCTGGCTGGTGGGAGGCTTTGGCCGTGGCTAGTTACCACCCTACTGACAAAGACGTACCGCCAAGCTATTTAGCGTTCCGGTACAATGTCGTGTAGAAACCGAAAGGGGTGTAGGCTTTCATCCTCCTCCTATCAAGTTAGCCCGCTTCCATCTTAGATTGCATCGTCACTTACCAGGTGACTTACCAGGTGGTACTTAGGTGAGATTGTAATCAAGGGCTAACTTGTAAAGAATAAAAAAAAAACAAAAAGGAATGTCATAATTTACCAGAGCGTTTTTTTAACTGTATACTGAATACTGTACCATATCTGAAGTCGCTCATACAAGTGTATGCGCCATCGATGAAAAAAAAACGTAGCAGATAAAACGGATCAGTAAAACGAAGACCATATGTGAACGGGCTCTAAGGGTATTCGGCAAAGCGAAACCAAACGAAGCTATTTTAAACAGATTGCTGAAAACTATCATGTTTCATAATATCATTCATCTTTATAGGCCCAATTCAGTGGGAGTCTTTAGAAAAAGGTAATATGTAGCGTTGATCCACCATGCTGCTACAAAGTGGGTTGTGTATTGTCAGACGCTTTACCTCCTAGGCAGGAGGGTGTAAAACATCCAAATTTTTAACTCAAGAACAATTAGTTTTTACCAAGAATTTAAATATTTCAAAGCCCGACTCAGGATTTGAACCCAGAACCTCGTGACTCAATGGCAGAAAGACCACAACAAGGCAGTTCATTAATTACAAGTATCATTTTAGAAAAACAAAGTAAAAATATTCACTATACAGCTGTACTAGCTGACGCCGCGCTGTTTTACCCGCGTGGTTTCCCTTCCCGTAGGAAAACAAGGATAATATATAAATGTGCTATCTAACACTGAAAGAATTTTTAAGATCAGACCAATAGTACCTAAGATTAGCGCGTTCAATCAATCAAACAAACAAACTCTTCAGCTTTATATATTAGTATAGATATAGATATGGTAAATAAATTTTATTTCCTCTTCTTTCATTCCGTTTTATTACCTACAGAACCACAACGTTCACCCAAAAAGGTCATACAAAGCGTGTAGCAATATAGATTTTAATATCAAAGAACTCAACTGAAATTGAACTTCGCTACAGGCTACCAGTATTAAACGTGACCATTTTCCGCCATTTTTCGACGCTTTGAAGTGCATCGTTCCAAATACTATATCAAGGCAAATTTTTGGTCTTCCAAATTTTGTATCCGTAAGTACATATCGTGTAAGAGATTCCAATAAACATATAAATATGAAAAAGGACCCAATTTCGATATAAAGAGCAAGCGTTGGTTTGGAAAAAGATACGTAAGTATTTTGGTATAGGATTCCGTGTATCTAATGAGCGCTATATCAAATCTATACTACTTTCGAGTTTTATGTATCTTATACTGAGTTGTTCTTCAATCGTAGTCAAGGGCTCTTAAGGCGTCTAGCGGTCTTCTTCTCACCTACGAATTTAATACTAAAACCTTTCCCCAAAATCGTGCATCGAAAACCCTTTCTTACAGCCAGTTTCTTCATGTAAAGCTAAAGTAAAAGTAAAAGTATTAAGTAGGTAGTAAAAAAGACTTTATTTTTCAGTTAATAAGACCGTTACTTTTGATTTACTTTGACTGTTACCTACTTGCGATAAAGATTGGGAACCCTCGTAACTTAAATTTTAAGTTTTCGACTTTTATCACCACCATTAAATCATGACATAACTTGACATTTCAAAAGTGCTTGTAAACTAAGCCTAATTGAAATAAATGAAATTTGAAAATTTTAAATTATCTAATATAAAACTACTTACCTAGATTGACTAAATTTCTATATAAAGTATCCGAGTAGGTACCCCATAGATCTAGTATTTCGACCGCAAGCAGCTCAAATACGTAATCTTCGACGAGATTGTTGTATTTGCGCCGCTTGTGAGTCTAAGCTGATGCAGCAGCAGCGCCTGCAGAGCCCAACGTGTCAGGAAGGTGTGAAGGCGCATGGGTGTCCATGCAAGTCGCGTCCCACACCAAAGGCCTACTCATCTTCCATAACATAGCCTGCTGTCTCGTCTCTTGCAATAGGGATGATGACAGTTTTTTAAATCGTATACAAATTAAGAGTATGCTAATAGTAAAGCAAATTTGTAAAAGTAACAGGGTATCTGCGATCATTACTTTCGGAGCTACAGGGGTTTAAAGGGTCAGGATTTGCGGCGCTGCCGCGGATCCCTGAAAAACGCCCCATACAAAACAGTACGAATTAATGACGTCGTAGATATTTAATGATCGTTAGATTTGTATGGGCGTTCAAACAAAATTACTAATATGTTTGTTATTTGTGCGTTTATGTTTATAGTTGTAGTATTTGTCTAGTTGTAATTCGTAGTTCCTTTATAATTATTACTCAGGTATATTTATGTATATATATATATTTTATATTTATACATGTAGTATATATAAATATACTATTTTTATTATTATATAATTTTTCTTTTTTTTTTGTTGCACTATCCCGCATTTAATTACATTAATTCCTTTATCCAAAGGTTGTCTGGTAGATATTGCTATAAGCAATAAGACCGCCTTTGCACATACTTGTCTACTATGTTTTCTTTGTTTTCTTTGTTATTGTTTTTGTTTTGTGCAATAAAGTATAAATAAATAAATAAATAAATAGTTCACATATTAAAAAATGTCACATTTAATGTAAGGAAGCTAAAACTGTATGAATTTTCATCTATTTACCATAAAAGATTTTTAATAGATTTTGAAATTTTATAATCCTATTTATTTAGCAAATATCCAGACAATCCTTGCTCTTTACGTATAAATTAGTTAACATTATTCACCAGAAGGTATCATAAAAATCAACATATTTAAAACTAGTCATCATCCCAATTGTCGCGAAATTAGAACAACAAATTATTTAAAATCAAAAAATGTTTCATGAAAAGCATAACTTTCAAGCACTAGGTCGAGGAGATATATTTTCTTCGATGTAATAGATGGGCCAATGCACAGTGTCCGTATTGCTATCAAACAGAATTCATTTTATAGCGGAAAAACGACGACGTTGCGAGAAAGGGCAAATAAAAATTGATCACGCTAGCATGTCGGGCTCGTTCAATAGCCGTTTGTTACAAAAATAGAAGTCTGAGCTTTTATAATATTCGATTTTTAAAAATAGGCCGAATGGTTTAAAATATTTTAACCTTTTCACATGAGGTAAAAAAATACAAAATTACCAAACACGCTGATTGACACTATTTACACAATTTTTCTGTATGTTGCGTGAAATTCAGTTTTTAATTAATCCCGCGGGAATTATTATTTTTTCCGGTATAAATAATAGCTTAAATGATAATCTGAGAAATTATCAATCTTCATTCCAATTTTCAGCCACATCAGTAATGTAGTTTCAGTGTGAAAGGATAACAAACATCCTACGTTAATTAATATTGAAGTGGAGTTTTCATAATATTCCAAACATAGAATACACTGAAGCCCAAAACTTATTTTGCGTGCTATTACTTTTTATTTCTCTATGTTAGATTTCCATTAAATAAACCCTGCCCCAAGCTTAGCTTAATCTTTGTGAGAGACATCAAGCGAGAAGGAAACTCGACTAAGACAGTACATAACTTTGTTAGCATTTTGGATTAGCGCTAGATGTTCTTGTTCTTCCGACAAATAGAATTTCTTACAGAGTACACAAGCGTAATTTTGTCGAAGCTTTAGATGAAGTCAACGTTTAACGACACTTGTACCTACACTATGTCACTATCATCGTCATCATCATCATTAATATCATATTCTGATGATGATAATGATGATCACACATCAGCCACAAAAAGTGTTTTTGTAGGGACTTCCAAACACTATGGTCTGACGTCATCAAGCTCTCATCAAGATTCTCTTGAATAACCTCAGTAGCCCACCTAGTATAGGGTCAACCAACACTGCACTCCCGGAGAGTGCAGTGTCAGTGCAGTGCAGTGTGAGTGTAGGGGTAATGGTAGGTAGGGTAGGGGAACACCAGAAGCCACGTTCAGATGTCATTATATAGCGCGCAGTGTGTCCAAAAAGTGTAGCAACATTCCGCGCTCGTCGCACTTCCCACCCGCGTAATGTTTTAGTTCATTACGCTGTTAAATTTTTCCCTATTTTGTGGTAAAAGTTTATAATGTTAGAAGGAAAACAATAAGTGATTATCACATTAAATGTTAACTTATTTCTATGGCAACCAAATAAGTAAAAATTATTGAATAATAAATCATAAGAATTGAATGTGCTACTTACATATGAAATCTGATCCCATTCAGTTTATTTTTTTTACCAACACGTAGGAATAACACAAGACGGCATAATTTAGTTTAATTTGTCACCTGTAAAGCACGTCATACAACACGACATTCACAGAGTGACTGATCGCTTGTAAGTGTACTTATTCATAAAAAGTGTAGTTTTAATGGCTTCACTCCTTTGCGCGATCATCCCTTCTGGTGTTTTTCTGTATTCTGAGATTCCAGCACCTCAAACCAGGCGTAGTCAAAAATATAAATTAATATTTTCGACGAAATCCCTAAACGGTTAAAATGGTTACGAAGAATTTATGAAAAGTTAAAACCATTTCCAATATCTTCTTCTATAAACCACTAATTAATTTAAATTTTAATCAACCCACACTTCGTTAACAGAGTTTAAATGAAGCAAGTTCACAAAGTTCGTGACTGTTAATAAACCTTATACATTTCATAACGTCGGCTGTACTGGCGACACAAAGGCTGATGATAAAATTAAAATTCAATTTACAACTACGAGTACGAGTAGGTAATACTTCTCTCAATTACCTTTTATTATATTGTATGTAACAAGCTGACGCCGTGTGGTTTTACTTTTCCGCTTTTAGCGGTGGAAAAAAAAACTACAGACTTTAAAAACAATTTTTATTACTTTGGCTTACTGAAATTGTAAGAAAATTTTAGCGATTAATTAGAAGATTATTTCCTTAAAATAAGTAAAAAATTAATCGCACTCGTACCTCGAGCACTAAAATATAAGGGTTTAATTTTGTAACTTTGAAACCCTCCCATTCCATTACGTTACGTTCAAATCGTCAGATTTTCGAAATGTGCAGTATTTATGAAGTTAGTTTTTTTTTGGTTGCCCTAAACGTACCCACCAATATTAAGGGCTCATACTCGGTGGAGGTACTCGACAAAGTGTAAGGTATAGTCCCTTATGTTTATCTGCCGCGCTCGAGTAACTGCAAAAATCCCCTCTTCGGCTCCTCTACTATAAGCTAAGAGGTGAGATTTTCAATTATTTGACATATTATATGTTTAATGTATCAGGCAACCACGTAGTACGCTTCTAACATTTTTATATGTAACTGTATTTTCGCAGAGAACTGTCATTTCGGCTCAACTTACTTGCTTGGGCTTAATACTCGCAAAATATTTATCGAAGGTTGTGGCTTAAAATATCTTGTTTAGTATTTAATTAAATACGATATTTAATACGCCCTTTTTAAGGTAAACTTAAACCATAATTCACGGTAAAGGGGCTAGACTCTATTCTGTAAGGTCTTGATTTAATGTTCAATCATTGCTCTTTGGACTTTTGTTTAGCACAGTTTTCACTACTTTTCACCACAAACTTTTTACTTAGTTGGAGTGAAAGTGATAGTGATTATAATATTAAAAAGTGATATGCCTAATATACTCTTCTTTCATCATCATCATTATCAACTCACATTTGGCTCACTGTTGAGTTCGAGTCTCCTCTCAAAATAATAGGGGTTAGGCCAATAGTCCACCACGCTGGCATAATGTCACTTTCTTTTTTTTAAAGTCTTACTTTTTTTTTAAATTACGCTTGTACAATCTTAGTAGGCTATATAAGCTCTATTCTCTTTACTTGACTTAGCATACACACAACGGTATGTTGTTTAGTTAGAATCGATTTTATGTTTTGAATGAAGATATTACATTTGTAGAAACAACCCTGTATTATTCCATTCAATTCTGCACGTAGCAGAATGTCGCTTAATGTGAAACTAGTCCAGCTTACAGGTGAAATGTTGGCTGGATGCCAGTTCGCGAATCGGGCTGTCCTGAATGAGGTACCTTTAAAAACTGAGGGCTTATGCCAGTGAAACGTCAATTAAATTAGGAATGTATGTCACTGGTAAACTCATTGGAAATATTACGAAATTTACTGCCTATGGAGTGAGCTTAATTTTTTAATGTAACGAAATCCGGACCTACTCGTATTTTAAACCTAAGCATAATGCATGCGGTTTTGTTGGTATTTTTTAAATAGTTTTTTTTAATATGACCAATATGCCAATATACCAATGTTGCCCAATCGGAAAAGACTATGTTCCACGTTCCTAAAAGACTGTGTAGGAGTGGACGACAATAGTCCTGCGGGCGAGGGTCGAACCCCTGGGCGATGAGTCCTTCCCTTTATCGTTAACTAGCGGACGCCCGCGACTTCGTCCCCGTGGAATTCACGAATTTTTTCACGAATCCCTCGGGAACCATGGATTTTTCCGGAATAAAAAGTAGCCTATGTGTTAATCCAGAGTAAAATCTATTTCTATTCCAAATTTCAGCTAAATCGCTTCAGTAGACGCAGCGTAAAAGAGGAACAAACATACTTACACACTTACAAACTTTCGCCTTTAGTGTGAGAGATATATATATATTTATATTTGATATATATATTTATTAGTGTGATATATTGAGGCTTAATGAAGATAGTTAATATCTAAACCATAATCCCAATATATAAATAACTGCATAAGGCCATTCATCACGAAATCTCGAAACTTATTGACGTACAAAAATGAAATTTGGCAGGGATGTAGTTTACAATTAGTAGACGTTAGTTGCAAGACGGCCGGATTAAAGAGGTTTAAGCGGGCACCCGCTATTACTTATACCATATAACAAAGTTACAGTATAAAATGCACATTGTTTTATTTAAAAGTACTGAAAATAAATATAAGAGTAATGTACCGGGGAAATGGGACATCAAAAATGTGAATTTCCCTCATTTAGAAAATACGCTTTTCTCTGTAGTAACGCAGCTCGTTAGTACTTTAGTAAAGAATGCTCTTTCAGGAAAGTCTTTTGCTCAGTCCTTAAATAATACAGTTATGTCAGGACTACGATGCAATATTATTGTCACTGAATGCAATATTTTAAAGCAAAATTTTGCAAGTTGCTATAGCTCCACGGTAAAGGGACCGGTGTCAGTACTGAGGTCGTGGGTTCGATCCCCGGCCTGTTGTCGGATCCAATGCTAATTTCAGGCACATTGGAGGTCATCATCATCATCATCATTGTCAGCCGATGGACGTCCACTGCTGGAAATAGGCCTCTTGCATGGACTTCCAAACAAAGCTTTCTCGAGCCGCCAGCATCCAGCGGCTCCCTACAACCCGCTTGATGTCTTCGGTCCACCTAGTGGGGGGGTCGATCAACACTGCGCTTTCCGGTGCGGGGTAAATCATAATATTTATAAGATATAGCAAATATTAAAACAATGTAAATCTGTTTTCAGCTTAGAATTCACAATTACTGTGTTAATGAGCTATTAATTACGTACCTGTCATGGAAGTTAGTAAAATATATTATGTATTTATTAATTAGGTACTATTGTTTATTTTTTAAATTATCTATCTACATATTTATCTCTTGTAGCATAAATAGAATTTATCTACATTGCAATAAAAATCCTTATTAGGCTTGACAAATACGTACAACACAAGAAATTTTTACCTGATAACGATGATATTTTCAGTAAATAAAAATTATTCTTTTTTTTATTCTTGCACTTGACGCCGCGCGGTTTCACCCGCGTGGTTGCCGCTCCCGTAGGAATATGGGAATAATATAAATAGCCTATAGCCTTCCTTTTTTTTTTTATTCTTTACAAGTCAGCCCTTGACTACAATCACACCTGATGGTAAGTGATGATGCAGTCTAAGATGGAAGCAGGCTAACTTGTTAGGAGGAGGATGAAAATCCACACCCCTTTCGGTTTCTACACGACATCGTACCGGAACGCTAAATTGCTTGGCGGTACATCTTTGTCGGTAGGGTGGTAACTAGCCACGGCCGAAGCCTCCCACCAGCCAGACCAATTAAGAAAACCTCAATCGGCCCAGCCGGGGATCGAACCCAGGACCTCCGTCTTGTAAATCCACCGCGCATACCACTGCGCCACGGAGGCCGTCAAATATTCTTCCTCGATAAAAGGACTATCTAACACTGAAAGAATTTTTCAAATCGGACCAGTAGTTCCTAAGATTAGCGCGTTCAATCAAACAAACAAACAAACTCTTCAGCTTTATAATATTAGTATAGATTCCTTGTATTTATTTTCTCTTTTTCGATTGGTTGTCTGGAAGAGATTCATTGGAAATAAGGCCGCCAAATGTACATTAGTTTTTAAGTTAATTTCTTGCTTGTAATTATTCTTTTTGGTGTACAATAAAGTATATTTCATTCATTCATTCATTCATTCGTTCATTCAAGTAATTATAACTAAACCATACTGTAAATTAACGTCATTCCCAGGAGCACCCTGTTTAATGTTATGGATTCCATCGCGACGCGTGCCACAAACACGAGCCTAACTAAATAATTAACGTGATAGGAACCGGGGACCGTTGTCTATTGGTCCACATAAATTATGGATTTCGGTCGTCCCTTTCAATGCTTTATTGAGAATTGAGATACTAGGGCGGACGTTGTCTTGGTGGGCACACATGAGATTGGTTTGTAGGAGTTTACATGATTTATGTATTGTATCATTTTGGTGACATTTTGTGGAAGTATTTCAGAAATTTATACTCTTATACATAGTACTAGCTGCGTTGTTCCCGTTCCCGTGAGAATATGGGGATAAATTATAGCCTATGAGATTCACAAATAACGTGGCTCTCTAGTGGTTAAAAAATTAAAATCGGCTATAGAACATTACCTCGTTATAAATTAGTAAAGATAAGACAAAGTCTCGCCTTCGAGAGGAGAGAGAGAGAGAGAGAGAGAGAGCGAGAGAGAGAGAGAGAGGGAGAGAGAGAGAGAAATAATAATAAAAAATATTTTTTATAAATTTTTAATAGTGATTTGTATTTTATATTTATTGACATTGTTAAAAAAAATTAAAAAAATAACTAATAAATAAATGAGAGACATAGTCTCGCCTTCGTACACTTAAATGTTATAAACTTCTCTTTATTAAAATCTTATAACAATTACTCTTACGAGTAAAGGTCACTGCACACGTAGGCGACGTTTCGTATCTCGGACGAAATACTCGTAGCATGTAGAATTTTTGAAACGTCTTAATCTTGCCATGTATAGAACAAACTTAAGTCTTAGAGCGGGGGGCCAACGATGCGTTGCGGCGGCGGTGCGGCGACGCAGCGGTGTCGCTGCGTCGCTTTCATAGAAATATCTGTGACATGTCACACGATGCGCTCCGGCGCTGCACCGGACTTGCAACCACCGAGACGAGGCGGGGAGGGGAGAAAGCGTTGCGACGTCGGAGCGGCACCGCTCAGTTGTTTATGCGTCACAAGGATTTACAAACTATCCGACGCTGCGACATAACGACGTTGCGGCGCCGCACAACTCACGCCCGCTGATACAGTGAAATCTTTACGATGCGGCGCCGCAACGCATCGTGTGCCTTCACCCTTACCAGAAAAGTCTCGTGAATAATAAATATAAATAAATATACTTAAACAATACACATCACTATCTAGCCCCAAAGTAAGCATACAGAGTAGCTTGTGTTATGGGTGCTAAGATAGTTGATATTATAATATTAATATACAATTATATACTACATATAAATACTTATATAACGTATAAATACACACAGACACTGGAAAACACCCATGCTCATCACACAAATATTTTCCAGTTGTGGGAATCGAACCCACGGCCGTGGATGCAGAAGGCAGGGTCACTACCCACTGCGCCACGCGGCCGTCTAATCTCTAACATAAAGTAGTGAAATTGAATATCCAACTACGTGTTCACATGAATATTGTGAGATACAATAAGAAATGTTTACTGAGTAGCAATTACGTGCCATGTATAATATTCGCACGTACCTAGTTTTGTGTAGTTAATATTCTCAATTACAAAGTTTGCAACTAATCTGTGCAACTGTAGACTGTAATTTACGCGGTGTATTCAACTTGCATTCAGATAATGTAACTACAGTAAATGTATAAAACATATCTGTGTGTCTATACTAATATTATAAAGATGTAAAGTTTGTGGTGTTGTAGTGGGTAATTACTGGATCCACTAAACCGATTTTGAAAATTATTTTACTACTAGCAAGCCACGTTATTTGCGAGTGTCATAGGATATATTTTATTTCCGTATTCTCACGGGAACGGGAAACATGCGGGTGAAACCGCGGAGTGTGTGGTGGTTCGTGATATACTATCTCTTAAACCAATCGTTGTGTGGTTTTCACCAATATAACTAATAATTATCATTGACCTAGGGCTTCGCTAGCGTTGATTTAGGTCTATTTTTGTGCCTTTTTATAGTCTTACGGTCATATTTATAAATATGGATTAAGATTTATACCTCAATTTCAAAGTTAATGAACTTTAAATAATAATAAAAAGGTCTTTCATTATCATTATCAACCCATATTCGGCTCACTGCTGAGCTCGAGTCTCTTCTCAGAATAAGAGGGGTCAAATAGTCCACCACGCTGGCCCAATGCGGATTGGCAGACTTCACACATGCAGAGAATTAAGAAAATTCTCTGGTATGCAGGTTTCCTCACGATGTTTTTCCTTCATCGTTTGAGACACGTGATAGTTAATTTCTTAAAGTGCAAATAACTGAAAAGTTGGAGATGCATGCCCTGGACCAGATTCAAACCTACATACATGGTTATGGTCTTGAAATAGTAATAATTACTTTTCAATAGTAACAATTAATCACTTTGCCGAAAATTGAGCTTAAAATCTTAATGTTAGTAATGACCGGTACCAGACGTTTTTCTGGATATTAATATTACGTGTGGATAAATAAGGAATTAATGTATATAAGTTAAGGTAGTACTTTTAAAATTGGGATTGTAGGACCTAGGTACTTATCATAAGAACTCACACACACTCAGTAGGTATACTAACACTAACTGTGAAAATTGAAAAAAATAAAAATTTTAATAAAAAAAATTCAACCGACTTCCAACTCAGAACTAACCTTAACTAAAAAGCTTAAAATAACATCTTACCTATGCTACCTTCTGATCAGTTTGAAGGCGATGCCAAGCCAGAGATATTTTTATTAAAGCCGTTTAAATTATAAAATTAGAAACGGCTCTACGATTTTCGAAAGTTCCCCTCGATTTCTCCAGGTTTCATCGTCGGATCCCGATATGAAAAAAAAAAACACCCTGGAATCAAACCCTTTAAAACAAAAAAGGATTTTTTTAAATCGGTCTATACGACGGATATGTATGATATGACGGAATTATCGCTGGACATATATAAAAAACATACATACAGCCGAACGTAGAACCTGCTCCTTTTTGAAAGTCAGTTAAAAGTAAAGATAACTAGCAACTTAACAACTTTATTACATTATATAAAAATTCCAAGACGGATAGCTTTTGAATTTCACGGTCAAAAAACTAGAATAATTCTCTGACAATTTTTCCCATTAAACTTTTTATTACAAGATATGTTTCACCTGCAAAGTTGGTCATACTTCTGATTCCTATCAGTGTCGACTGAAATGAGGAGACTCCGGCAAAGTTTTCTAATTTTCCAATGGAATTTATACATTCCAGCGAAGTTGAAACCGATGACAAGCCACGTGTCGGTAATATTTCCAACTGTTTCCAACATTAATTGGATTGGCTTAATTTAATTACGTACATTTTTTCCAAGTGGAGAATTTTATTTTGTACCTTTTAATGGCAATCATAATTATGTATGACGTAAAAACACATTTTACTTTGATAATGAATAGCCAGGCTTTGTAAATTAGTTACCTAGTTAAGCCATAGGTGTTATGTTCATTAAAGACGTATATATTTAATTTAGCTTGGACAATGGTTTGTAAATTAGCATTTTTATTGTATGATTTTCATTTACTCCAATGAAGCTTTAAAGTATTGTCTGGTGGGAGGCTTCAGCCGTGGCTAGTTACCACCCTACCAGCAAAGACGTACCGCCAAGCGATTTAGCGTTCCGGTACGATGCCTTGTAGAAACCGAAAGGGGTGTGTATTTTCATCCTCCTCTTAACAAGTTAGCCCGCTTCCATCTTAGACTACATCATCACTTACCATCAGGTGAGATTGTAAAAAAAAAATTAAAGATTTATCTTTCTTTACAGCTTCCTTAGATGAACGTTTGAGATATTTGTTTAAAAGTTTTTCTCCGGACTTCCAAACCTTTATTTTTAAGGTCTACAAGCTAACTAATGGATTACAGAATAACAAGTTGGTATAAATATGTATCTTTATACCGGAGTAAGATTTCATATTTATATAAGAAACTAGCTGACGCCGCGCGGTTTCACCCGCGTGGTTCCTGTTCCCGTAGGAATACGGGAATAATATATAACATATAGCCTTCCTCGATAAATGGGCTATCTAACACTGAAAGAAATTTTCAAATCGGACCAGTAGTTCCTGAGATTAGCGCGTTCAATCAAACAAACAAACTCTTCAGCTTTATAATATTAAGTATAGATTATTCTGGTAATAAAACGAATCGTTTGAATAAAACTTAAACCATAGTTAAAGAGCTTAGAAGAGAATTGCAACAGTCAATAAATCTGCTGTAGAGCTATTGTGCGATTAGTGCAATCTGTGAAACTAGTACAATTGGAGGACTGTTATACAAGTGGTTAACGAGAGCTCTCAAGAGTCTTAACCAACTGGCGCGTAAGATCTATTGGATACTTGCGGGGAAATAACATCTTCATATAACGGTTAAATGATAATAATAATTCTATGCTATTATACATTTATCTATACTAATAGTATATAGAGGTAGGTAGAAACATCATAAAAAATCCAATATGGCGGCATATGCAAGATGGCGGACTGGCTGTTTGAAATCCACCCCCATGATATGGATATCAAATGAGAGGGTTTGCTGTCAGGAATACGAAAAAAATAGTCACGTGACAGGACAGGCTATTTAAAAAGCACCCCCTTGATATGTATATCAAATGAAAGTGTTTGCTGTCAGTAATACACGTCACGTGACTTAAATCCAACATGGCGGATTGGCTATTTGAAATGCACCTACATGATATGGGTATTAAATGAAAGGGTTTGCTGAATAGGATACGAAAAAAAATATTAGGTGACCTAAATCCAATTGTAATTTTTAGTGCGTGCTAAAAGCGTGTTTTTTAGTTTTCTAAACTATTTTCAAGTTATTTAATATAGAATGTTCGAATAAAAACCTAAACTGTAAAATATATAACAATTTTGATGTTACATTAATTACTTTCGAAATCTCTAACCCCCATTCACACGAGAGTTTTGTAAACGGTTTTTGTTGTAAAAAGCGTTCAAATACAACAAATGCATTCATTCAAATTATATGTTCACGCACCAGCGTTTTTAAAACACGACGTTTTTTTTCTCGCAGTGTTGCATTTTCAATTTTGGGCTTTAGAATTTTTATTTTTTTTATTATTTTTTTATTCTGTACAAGTTAGCCCTTGACTACAATCTCACCTGATGGTAAGTGATGATGCAATCTAAGATGGAAGCGGGCTAACTTGTTAGGAGTAGGTAGGATGAAATCCACACTCCCTTCGGTTTCTACAAGACATCGTACCGGAACGCTAAATCGCTTGGCGGTACGTTTTTGTCGGTAGGGTGGCAACTAGCCACGGCCGAAGCCTCCCACCAGCACAAAATAGACCTTCATTCAACTTTACACTATATTTGAACGCTTATTTAACATCCGTTCCATCCGTAAACTCTCGTGCGAATCAGGGCTGAAGCTAATATAACATTATAGCTTTATGTTGTCTAAGTATAGTATTTAACAAATTATTTATTTCAATTAGTCAGAGTTTAAGCTCTTTTGAAACGTCAGGTTAACAAGGTAGCCCGCTTCTATCTTAGATTGCATCATCACTTACCAACAGGTGAGATTGCAGTTAAGGGCTAACTTGTAAAGAAAAAGAAAGGTAATTTTATTGTGGTGATAAATATAGCCGAAAACTTAAAATTGAAGTTACGAGGGTAGGTAGGTATATACATTTTTATAATTACAATTCTAGCTGTCCGGTCAAGCTTCGCTTTGACTTATTCCCTAACCCTATTCTATTCTACTCCCACCCTACACCTACCCTACCCTACCCCTACCCAACCCTACCCCCAACCATCCTGATCTGTACCCTTCTCCCTATCCTATCCTACCCCTACTCAAGAAGAAATAATACCAATAATTTTTTTTTAAATAAAAGAACACTTATTGTGTCATGACTATAAGGCATATGCTGTCACGACACTTTTGTAGAAAATGATGTGTTCTAAAAAGTTTTAGAACATTATTCTAACATGAATATTTAAGGTAAAATTTACACCTTCGGTTACATTATTGGAGTGTTAGGAAGGATCCCTATTTTTTTTGAAAATATAATATAGCATATAGCATTCAGAAATAGTGTAGCTTCCCAACAGTGAAAGAATTTTTCATATAGGTTCAGTAGTTTCAGAGCCTATTCATTACATACAAACAAACAAACAAACAATCAAATCTTTCCTCTACATAATATTAGTATAAATATCTACCGTTTTCATTGTTGATACAAACCGCCCAATAGCCTTATTGGGAATTACGACAGCGGTCGAGTTTAATTAATTGTTTTGATTGGAGTGGGATGAACATTTTGATAGCACGATAGCTAAACCAGTAATAGGGGATAAATAAATAAGTAAATAACTTTGACGACAACAGGGTACAGTCGTGTAGCTTTATAACCGAATTTAAAGCCTATTTTGGTTTTAAATATCAGTTCGGGTCAAGTTATGTTAAGTTCGGGTCGGGAGATGTCCCAAATTAGGCACACTTTTCAGTAAGAAATAAACTATAAATCTTGTATATTTTACTAGATTATTTCCATTAGGATATTAACCGAAATAATATTCTCCAACAGGGAAATACGCTGATTTCATTATTTTCACACGGATTGCATGCGTCTTTTACTGATTGTCAGTTGTTTTTGGAAACTCGGGCTGTCACTGTCCAAGTCAATCAATGAATGAGATGTCATTTCAAACATCAATATTAACATAATTTGATTAAATGTGTCAAGTTATTGTCAAATCCTTATTGAAACTGTCGCCCATCAGTTAGACACAGGTCACCTGCTCATCTGTATCAAGTCATTTAACTGATAAGCAAATAATAAAATTATTCTTAAAAAATTCACCTCACTACCTCTCCTTAACTGTCGTAATTTGTGACCAATTTTCAGCTCTGTATCATTTGTATAATTTAGGCCTGAGTTTGCATGAACACTGGACTCCTTTAAAACTTGGGTCATTTTTGACCCAGATTCTTAATGGGTTGTAGCAATATCTGATTTCTTACCTATTTTTAAACTAATAACAAAATGTATTATTGATTGTTCTTGATCCACTTTAAAGGTATGAAAAGTACTATAAAACGTTTTAGTTACATCAAAATCCTTTAACTTACATTCCTTGCTAACCCTCATATTATTCAACTTATATTAAAATAATATTTTAACTAATAAAACCTTTGGGTTAAATATAATAAAACTTTACTGTTTGAAATACAGAGGAAGTAATTTCAGTTTGAAACATAAAATAAATAACACATTAATGTTACAAAACTAGTTAACTACTTCCAGTTGAAAGCATGTTGAAAGTAGAACTTTTAGCAAATTATTATCAAAGGTAAACTAAAAGCGGCAAAGTATCATCCAGAATCCGTCGACGTATACTCGACAATTTAATCTACACTATGATTATTACAAAGGTACTTATAAGAAAGATATTCTATTTTACTTTTGTCAATGAAAAGCTACATTATCATTAAGTAACATTGGTTAAATTTCATCGGAAACTACGTGGGAAACACCGCGAACAGTACGCTAGTTACGGTATAAATAATTCAAAGCAATTTCATAATAAATGGGTTGTCTAGTTTATAATATTTTGTTAGGTTTTGCAATGGATTTTGTAATTTTGGATGTTCTTATTCGCATAAAAGCCTGTCCTCAATAATTTGTGAGCAAAATATATTGTAGTCGTTATAATATTATGCAAAGCGTAAAGCCTGATTCACATTAGAGTCGAGTAGTGCTGTGAGGCATTTATTAGGTCAACTTGAGTCCTACAGTTTATAATTGAAGTCCTCATTTTTAAATGAAAAATGATGAAACCATATTAACAAAAATATAAAGTAAAGTCAGTACCTAATACTTGTACAACAGTTGGCATGTAAAATGTATAGTCGCTATTCCGTGTGTATTTTCCGAGAATCATTTGTTATTATAAGGATATTTGAACTCAGAAACTATTGAACAAATTTTCATGTATGAAAGACTGATTTAATGAACGACTTTTACCACTAGAAAGCTACGTTATTTGTAAGTGTCCAAGGCCACATTTTATGCCAGTATTCTCACGGTAAAAGGAACCACGCGGATGAAACCGCGGGGCATCGGCTTGTACAGTCTAAAAGCGAAAGGTCATCATGAAATATCGATAATCATATGTGTAAAGAAACGGATAAATATAATTTGTGCGATCATTATGAAAGTTGTTATGTAAGTATATGTATTTTTATAGAGAAAACTATTAGCTATCCCCATTGATGCATTTCGCAATTTTTTTTCACCCTGGAAAATGTTTTACCCACGAATTGTTATGGGAACTGTAACCACGTTTGCTAGTCTTCCTATGGCTTGGCAATGATATTTTACAGGTACTATAGGGCTATTTATAGGGCACTAGCGCATAAAAACTGGAACGGGCAAATGTGTATAATTTAGTCATTATTATTTCATTTAGTCGCTTTCTTAACAACGAACCTTATTTAATACTATCTACAATGTCGAGTTTTGTGTTCTAGAAGCGTATATAAATAAATATATTATGATGAAATTAAAGACAAAATTGTGCATGTGTGCGCTCAGTGGAGTCGCTAAATTCTGATCACTTTTTGTGGTGATTTTGTAGGCACGTAACCTATCTATAGTATAAAATTATCATTGTGGCTTGGCCCGGTCTTTGTAGCATTATTACACGACATAACACACCAGGATGTGTGATGTGAATCTTGCGTAAGATGTACACACAAATTACGAGCGGGGATGTGATGGTGATGTATGGCTATAAATCATAAAAGCCATTATATTTTAAACGGATTTGTCACACTAAACCCTTGTTCATCGCGAGATAAATAAGGTTTGCCAGCTCCCCACCCCTCACTCCCTGGGGGGAGACGTATCCTGTTTATTTCATAATGGACTGAGAGCGTGAGATTGCCAGACATGCTTCATTTTATGAATGTTGAAAGTTTGCCTGTTTACGTTCCTACCTTGCTTATGGAAACACAGTAGCTAATTATGGATTTTGGATTTTGCTGACTTAAAAAAATGTAGATTTCAAGGCAGCCCGTCACTTTGCTTCGTGGCAATCCTTTAAAAACACCTTTGAACACTTTAATGGTAGCAAAGGGTTGCTAAAGTGCTTTCTAGTTTGCCAGATTTCTCATGACGTCACGTAAAAAATATCAAAATATTACGTTTCATACTTGGATAATTGAGGATACCCTGGAAGACTTGAAACCTAGAACACTTCAAAGTTACCACGGTTCCAATTTCATGAATGGCAAGCATTCTTTTGGCACAGTGGGCAGTGACCCTGCTTTCTGCATGGCACGGAAAATATTCGTATGATGAACATGGGTGTTTTCCAGTGTCCGGATGTGCGTATTTAAATATTATACAAGTATTTATAAATGTATATTATGATAAAACCTAATATGCTATCTTAGTACCCATAACACAGGCTACAAGTACAGTTCCTTTGGAAGCTAGATAGTGATGTGTGTATTGTTTAAGTATATATTTTTTTATGATAGGAGCATTCTTGGAGGCTGTCTGACTATCGCAGGCTTGCGTCCTGTAATGTAGGGAAATTTCCTTATGTCCGCTTTGTCGTCGCGAAGCAGTTTACATTCTGACATTTATTGCAAGTTAAGAGGGGTGGTAGAATTATATTTTTCATTTGTAGCAAACAATTCGTCTAGCATATTTATTCTTAGCTCTCGAGAAATACAATATAGAATTGAATTACGAAGAGAGAGGTGAGAAATGGTGCTCATCGCTTTCCTTTAGCTAAAGTGGTAAAAAAAGATAAATTCACTTTTATTCTAGAAAGGTTAAGAAACGCACTTTCTAAGTATATTTATAGGTAAATTTTGTTAACGACAATAATGTGGTGTGTTAATGACAATATTTAGTTATATACATATATATTGTTATTATTGAAATATTGTATATTTAGGGTATTCCCCAAAAGGGGAATGTCCACTGGCCAATATAGGTAACGTCGGTTTCGGGAACCCAGGTATACCCCCGGATAAAAGTGTATAGAGATGATAATATGATGTATAAGTATGGATCTGGTTAAATAAATGGCTTAGAATATGTTTCTTGAAAAAAAAAAACATTATTTTCATCACACTTCTTGCTCAAAGAGTTCGACGGTGCACCAAAGCGGCGAGGTTACATTTGAAGCTGTATTATTTTTTTCTGGTACCAACAAGCTTAACAAACAAGAAAACGAACAAACAAACCAATCATAAGGAAAAAAATGTCGTAAAACTAGTGAAAAAATGTCGTTCTTCTAATGTTTCAGTAATTAACTTTTCTGCAATAATTATATTTTCAAAATTTAGACCCACAAATATAATAATTATGGATTTTCTTATCCAACAGAGGAAAACTGATCACTTGTAAGACATAAATTAAACATAACTAAAGTGAAATTAATTAAAACTTTCTAAGAAACCAAATGAATTCAATTGAAATTACGTCAATTCAAATGATTACAGACACGTGGAACGTCTATACGGAATGAAACTTCGTTGGGAATGTATAAATTCTATCGGAAAATTAGAAAACTTAATCAGAGTTTCCTCATTCCAGGTGAGTACGAGAGGAGTCAGAAGTTCGACTGATTTTGTAGATAAAACCAATCTACAAGATATAAAAGTTTAATTGAGAAATATTTTCAAAGGAAGACTACTTTTTATGTAGTTAAGCCAAGCGACAGGCTTGTTCCGCGAATTGGATTTTAAAATATTGGTATTTATTTATTAATCGACGTATGTATATTTTTATTATTATTTTTTTATTTTCGTAGGAATAACATTATTATTTGTTTGAAAGAATGTCTATCTATACCTACTACTACAAACTCGCTCTTTTCTTCATCATATCAGCCAATGGACGTCCACTGCAGGACATAGGCCTTTTGTAGGGACTTCCAAACATCACGATACTGAGCCGCCTGCATCCAGCGAATCCCTGCGACTCGCTTGATGTCGTCAGTCCACCTGGTGGGGGGTCGGCCAACACTGCGCTTACTAGTGCGGGGTCGCCATTCCAGCACTTTGGGACCCCAACGTCCATCGGCTCTTCGAACTATGTGCCCCGCCCATTGCCACTTCAGCTTCGCAACTCGTTGAGCTATGTCGGTGACTTTGGTTCTTCTGCGGATCTCCTCATTTCTGATTCGATCACGCAGAGAGCTCTTTTCTTAGTACATTATTTTTACTTTCCAGTATATGTCTTCTTATACTGCAAATTAAAAATATTGTACTAAAAGAGTACCGAAAGAGTATGCAGTGCTTATTTTTGTAAACTAAAACTCAAATTTATTTAATTTAATGAGTTTCAGTGTATAAAAATATAATAATATGTGTTTTTACGTAACTGGTCAATGTTCCAACCCGCATTGGGCCAGCGAGGTGGAATATTGGCCTAACATTCAGATAGGTGACTCGTGCTCAACAATGAGACAAATATTGGAATGATGATGTTAAAATTATGGTGATAAATGAAGATAATTGAAATGGGTCATATTTGGGACGCCCGCACTTTTAAGTGTTAGCTACTTACGTCGTACATTCAAGATTTTAGTCGTTTAGTGAAATTTTCATTAGGACTGGATTTTTTATTAGCAGTAATATGTGACGAATATCTTAGCACACCATGGATTCACCGTGAGGGTGCCGGTCCATCGTGTGGTAGAGAGAAAAACTCAGTGCAGAGTCCTGAACTTGTGACTACAGGATGTAGGGTTAAGGAATTTCTTGACGATTGATCAACACTCCACGTTCTTTGCTTGTGTTGTTCTCCCTGCCTAGCCAAATTTGGTAAATTAACATAAACGATATTATTAGAACCTAGATTCAAGCAAAGTAGCCGAATAAATGTGCTCAAAACAAATCGCTTCCAAAATTATACCCGAGGAAGTCGTTTGATTTGTTGTCTTGAGTCTGAAATTTATTCAATGCCGTCGCCTATTTGTTTGTGATCCCCTAATTGATATTTGACCCTTCAAAACACTGGAAATATTGGATCGCGAAATTAATTAAAGTGAACTGTGATCCAATAATATTTAGCTTTTGTACCTATCAACAACATTATAATAAAGGCATATATAATATGCGGCCAGTTGCTTTAATAAAGAATAACACAACTCATAATTTGGTAAATTCAAATAAAGAAAGTAATTAAATTAATGATTTTTATTAATGAATAATAATTGATGTTAATGATTTGAATCTTAGAATAACGTTATAAATAATAATACAAAATATTCCGACCGTGACACGACCCAACTCATTGTCACTTTAGGTTTTAGTGCACCATTTCGTTTAGTCCTTAATCCATTAGTCATAGCGTACTACGAGCCCCAGTTGTGATCCACGCCGAACAATGTGCGAAGTAATGGGGAGGGCCTTTGTTTTGGACAGGCTTACATCTCGGTAGTGTTTCTTTATTAGGCCCGCTTGGTTACCGAGTCCTTAGTGACTTTTGTTCCCACGATGGACTTTGTTATGGTATACTTGTTATATGTTAAACGTTGATTTTATGCTTGGTAATTATTTTTGAATAGTTTTTTCAGCCAATGAAACTTTTTCTTCTATAGTGAGTTTATTTTCCAAAAAAACGGGCCTAATTGTTTTTTGCCTTTCACATACTTTCATCCCGGAAAAATCCATGGTTCCCGCGGGATTTGTGAAAAACTGAATTTCACGCGAATGAAGTCGCGGGCGTCTGCTAGTACTACTAAGTATATTTACACTAAGACATCGTCCGTAGTCGTTGAACAAACAGAAAATTATGTGCTCAATTAACTACGAAATGGAAAATTCTCATCACTGGATAATTACGCGCTTATTACAGAAGTTTATTTTGATTCAAAACAAAATAAACAGTGGAAATGGCCCAGAATTAATTCAATGCCCAACAGACAGCGAAAATCAAACACGCGTCGAACCAAAATACCATACACGGACCCCTTTGAGCAAAGCAGTCATTAGCAGAACCCTGAAGTGTGTTTACATTATCATCAAGCGTTATTTTAAACAGCTGACGCGGCTTCACCTGCGTGGTTCTCAATTCCGTAAGAATACAGAAATAATATAGCCTTTAACCTTCCTCGATAAATGGGCTATGTAACACTGAAAGAATTTTTCAATTCGGACCAGTAGTTCCTGAGATTAGCGCGTTCAACCAAACAAACAAACTCTTCAGCTTTATATTACGAGTATTAGTATAGATATAAACGTCATCTAGAAAATTGACGTAGTTGGAAATAGGACTAAAGTAATACAATGAAAAAATCAAGCGAATATATTTGATTGTATACATAAATTTCTGAAAATGTACGGTGATGCTGTACCGATAATATTATTGTTCAAATTATGTATTACTGCAAAAAAATTAAACATACGTAGAAATGTTGTATCTACAGAAGAAACTTCTCAAGTTTATTCTACCCACATATAATATCGATTTTTTTTTAATCTGGCCTCTTAAAGTTTCTGTCCTGTAATGTTTTATTTTTTACTTGTATCGCTCGTCACAGGAAACAGAGATATTATGAAAAGTAACCGTTGTAGTGTAATGGAAACACGCGCCCTGTAGTTAGCTGATACGTGACTCAGACATGTGTGTTTGACATAACGAGTCCACAATGCGAATAAGACGTGACCGAGCGCTCGAGATCCGGCCTAAGACAATAGATTCTTAGTGGGTACGTTATTTCAGTACTTACACACTGTTCTATAGGTAATAGATATTTATTTGACACAAGAGCCGTGATAGCCCAGTGGATATGACCTCTGCCCCCGATTACGGAGGGTGTGGGTTCGAATCCGGTCCGGGGCATGCACCTCCAACTTTTCAGTTGTGTGCATTTTAAGAAATTAAATATCACGTGTCTCAAACGGTGAAGGAAAAACATCGTGAGGAAACCTGCACGCCAGAGAATTCTTAATTCTCTGCGTGTGTGAAGTCTGCCAATCCGCATTAGGCCCGCGTGGTGGACTATTGGCCTAACCCCTCTCATTCTGAGAGGAGACTCGAGCTCAGCAGTGAGCCGTATATGGGTTGATAACGACGAACGACGACGATTTGACACAAGGGTTTATTGGTGGAGTGGCGACAATGGGGATGATGACTAGGTTTGAATAAATTGATTTTTATAATACATTCGGGTAAATAATGTCAATGTTAACTAATTTATACAAAAAAAAGCAAAGAATGTTTGGATATTTGCAAAATAAATAAGATTATAAAATTTCAAAATCAAATTTTTTTTTTATCGTAATTAGGTACGAAACAGGACCTGTTTCGTACCCAAATTCACCAACAAAATTGTCTGTCATTTTTTGATGGGGTCGAGGTCCCTTAAAACTCACACATCGAAAACATATTTGAAACGCAATGCACACACGCGTTTTTACACAGGCTAACAAACACTAAGAGATGTGTTTGTTTGCTGACTATACACAGAATATATACAGATAATATTTGATTACTTGATCGATGTTTTGCTGTTCCGTCAGAAGAATCGATTCTTTTAAATATTGTTTTTATTACAAATGTGATATAATTACGGTAGAAATACTTATAAATGAAACGTTACTCTTATCTTTTAGTAAACTACAAGTTGTTTTCATGCCATTCTAGTACACAACCCGGCATTTTTAGGAAGCTGTTTACACGACGAAAACGATTACAACAATGAAACATCGTTTCGTTAACAACAATTTTTATAAACGAGTTAGATCATTGATTCTTGATCTTTGCCAGAGGGGTGATGTCCAGCGAGCCAGGTCCTTTATCTAAATAGTCAAAGCTTAAAACAGAATCAACATTTTTGTATACAAAACCTCTGATCTAAATTTCTCATCCAAATAATTGGCATTGCTTCAAATAAGATGAATGAACAAAAAGCTTTTTAATTAAAAAAATACCATTTTCCAATTTCACTAAGAGATGGGTTCGCTAAAAGGAAAGGAAATCCAAAACACGGAAAATGCCAATAAAGGACTTAACCCCAAAATATTCGCATACCAAACGAACGAAATTCCAAACAACCCCTTTATCCTTCCTACACTCAAAACGGGCCGTTTATTAATAAAAGAAGTTTAAGCGAACCCACTCCGCTAAGCATACGCTAAGCCTAATTTAGCCGGCTTTTTTATTCTTTACAACTTAGCCCTTGACTAAAATCTCACCTGATGGTAAGTGATGATGCAATCTAAGATAGAAGCGGGCTAACTTGTTAGAAGAAGGATGAAAATCCAAACCCCTTTCGGTTTCTACTCGTACCGGAACGCTAAATCGCTTAGCGATACGCCTTTGCCAGTAGATTAGAAACTAGCCACGGCCGAAGCCTCCCACCAACACCCACCCACCTCCGTCTTGTAATTCGCATATCACTGCGCCACGGAGGCGCGTTACAAACAAGTCAATCACTAGCCAAAGTAACTAGCCACTGTCACTAGTCACAAACACTAGCCACAGATATCGACCACAAAAACCAGTACTTAACTACACGCATATAAATAGCACTGAATATTTGTATCGTGTTTAGCTACTGTCGTAACAGTCGAATATGTGTAATGTAGTAGTAAAATGTTTTAGGGTTAAACAACAAAACACATTAAAGCCTATGTTTAGGCTCTTTACAATCAAGATAATTAACAGACATAGCAACTAGCAATAGCCACTAGCTATAGACACTAGCAATGGCGCTTTCGTTCTTCGTTATTTTCATTTTAACACATCATTTTCATGAAAATTAAATGGGACCAATCTTTCAAACAAAATAAAATGCGTGCGTACAAAGTACACATGTCAGAAGTGAAACTTCTTTGGGGAACTAATTTATAAATCTTGTTTATATTTATACAAATCTAAAACTTTAGATTTCCAAGACTAAGAGGAAGGGAAAAAGGAAGATAGGTTAGGAATTTAATTGTCATTAAAATATAAAAAGTGTTGAAAATTAATGTAAATTATAAATTTATTTTTTTCAATTTTTCACTGCAGCTTGTTTTTTATTTTTTAATTTCGTCGTGAAGTCAACGAAATTAATCGAGAGAGAGAGAGTAAACTTAGTTAATATCAAGTGAAGGTAATACTCAAAGGGTACATTCATGGAGTCAAGGGAAATTAGTTTACCGGATCACCCACAAGGATGTACTCATTCGTCGACAGGAAGAATTATTTCACCTCATGATGAAATTATGAACTTACAATTTTTCGGCTGGTAGTAAGCTTCGGCCGTGGCTAGTTACCACCCTACCGGCAAAGATGTACCGCCAAGCAATTCTTGTTTTTATTTTTTTTGCAAACAGCAATTAATGCAAAAAAATTCAAAATTCAAAATTCATTTATTTCAATTAGGCTTACTTTACAAGCACTAAGCACAGATTATGTCATAATTTAATTTAGTCTAATGGTGGTAATAATAGTCGGAAACATATAATTAAAGTTACGAGGGTTCCAAACGCACCTTGCTTTGAGAGGACCCCACAACAAATCAGCCAAGGTTTATTTTTAATGTATTTTGTTCTAAGGTACAATTTATCCCCATATACCAAATTTCTTTCAAATCAGTTCAGTGGTTCAGTCGTAAAAATTTAGAAGATGATATTTTTACAACTTAACATTAATGGAACATCTGCCTCTTATATAAAAATAAATATAAAATACCCATTTATATTTTCAATTTTCCCTGTCTGTTATTTAAATTATTTAGCACCTTTCATATACATAAATAAGATTATTTATTCGAAACCGATTTAATTTCCCCAAAGTGAGATTTCGTAAAAACACAAACAACACTCGTTTGATTGCTGTATTTTCCACGAAGTGAGCCTCAAATTGAAAATCGGGGATGTAAAACATACGTGAAACGAAAATCGGACGTTTTAGCGACCCTTTACCGCAGTCCATTTTGTGTTTTAAAATTTCAACACAATTTACCTTCCATGGGATCCTACGTGGGCTAACTTTGTTAATTTCAAGTAAAGTTTCCCCCCGAGCGAGCTATTACGCAAGTGCGAAAAGTAACGCCATATTTCTAAACTAGTCATAACCACGGCTTCACGCGTATCTACTAATACAGAAATTAGCAGCAGTAAACTTTCGTTTTTAGATGTCAGGATTAAATAATTTTGAAATGATTCGATTTTATAGATATCTGTAATAATGCTTATATTAAATTAATAATAATATTAAGTACCTAGGGATTATATCCGCATTGGGCCAGCGTGCTAGACTATTGGCCTAACCCCTCTCATCTCTCATCGTCTCAGAGGAGACTCGAGCTCGGCAGTGAGCCGAATATGGGTTGATAACGAACCAACGAACCTAGGTATTTATTTAAGTTGTGTAACATACAAAACAAAAAAACCATGTTGAGAATTTATACACCCTTGGAAATGCCAGGGTAGACACCTCGATTAGCCCTTTAAGGTCCGTTTATATCTACAGACACAGTGCGTCACTGACAAGTAGCGTGGCAGACACCCACAGACATCGTCTATTAACACTGCCCAGCAGGTAGCTAGAGACACTTAAAGTCCTTTTCATGAAATAAGTCCCCCAGATGCGGCACTAATGTCTTAATGGCGCTCATTATCATTTGGTAATGGCGGTCTTATTGTCATTTGTGTAAGGCGCTGTCAATTTTAGTTTAGGTTTTAGCCGCGGGACTTCTTTCTTTAAAAGGACTCTACAGACATGAACCGCACAGACAAAATATTCTTTACACGAATACTGACCGGGCGCGGCCTGTGTCTGTCAACATCTGCGCGACGATAGATATAAATATGTTTATAAACACTGTATAGCAGAATATTATTTTGTCTGCCACGGCACGTGTCTGGCACGCTTAATGTCTGTATATAAACGGACCTTTAAGCTGCGTTTGAAAGTTAAACTTAATTAACATAAGCTCTCGAATGGAGTCCTTAAAGCTTTGGTGCATTACAAAATTAGAAGGCAAAGTCAAAATTGATTTATTTCAATTTACAAGCAAATTTGAAATGTCAGGTAATGTTATTGCATAATTCGTTGAAAACTTAAAATTAAAGAGCCCACAATAAACTCAGCCAGGGTTTTTTACAGTCATCTTACTATTGCATTAGTAAATAAGTCTGTTTACAGCCAATAAAGGAATTCACGATGTATTTACGCGACCTCACTGGAGATAACTTTGCCTCAATAGATCGCTCGTTCAGAGTTTAGAATAATTCCGCGCTATTTTCTCTCAAGTGTAGCCCCTTGAGAGTGCAACTTTGAGTAAGAGTAACAAAGTTTCCCCTACCGCAAGTTTTCCTTGTCGCCGAATTTCCTTTTTATATTACTGAGTGAGATGATATAAGCAGATGGCCTATCTAATATCTAATCTTAATTTAAAGATAATTGAGAAAGAAACGTTGACGCCGCGAACTTTTTGGTTTTTTGGTTTCCGGATGACCATTTTGTTGAGTTTGTGACATGTAATTGTAGCCTACACGACAAAGTTTGTGCGCGTGTAAATTTAGTGGAATATACATTATCAGGACATTGAAGTGGTGTGGTAGCTGGAAGCGGCTTGCATGGCCTGCAGACATGTGATTACATGAAATACACAATTATCGACCTCCACATATTACACTTTACACACTTGCTCGTCAGCTGGGGCCAACCAACCCAGGTCAACTCGCGACCTTCGACCGTAAGTATCCATCGCCTATCTAACCATTTGTTTGTACACTGAGCCTAAATGAATTTTAAGTTTGAGTTTATTAATGAAAGAAAGAAACCTTTGCAACCTTTGGTAGTTCTGATTAATTGAATACTAAATATTACTTAGGTCCTGGTAGCTCTATGTTTTCTTAGCAAAGGTCAATCATTATTAAACAGCTACGAGTTATGGCAAGAGAAACCTCGAGAGTCCAAAAGTTTTAGTCATAAAGGAGCTTTTGAGCGGAAATTGGTCAAAATCAATATTCCAGGTGGGGAATTGAATAACGAAACAAAATTGTTTCTTCAATGATTTATTTCCGGTACTGCGGCCTTAGTGCACGTTTACTATAACCGCCATATTCATAAACATGGACAGAGAATTAAACCTCAATTTTCATCAAAGTAAAGTGGACCTGATTACTACTGTTTAAAGATCACTTTACTTTGGAGAAATTTGTGATTTAAATACTAATTCATTTTATAAATAAGGCCGTAAATGTTTAGGCAATAAGTTATAGTAGACCCCAAAAGGTGGATGAATTCTTTTAAAACACGTTTCCCTGTCTCTGGATAAAGGTTATTGAGCTATGGAAGATAGCGTAAAACAAACAATCATCATAATGACTACTGTCTGGAATGCTCGGTGAATGATCAGCAGGTTTTATTTATTACAAGCTCCTCAAAATTACACAGAATATTACGAGTAACAACCTCAATTGTCACTTCAAGTCCAATATTAAAAGAAAGACAGTCGATAAAGCAGAAATATAGCTAAGTGATTTTGTTACATGGCAATACTAAGTCAAATGTTGATTTACCAGCAAGAAGCCAACTGAAAACGCCAAATTAAGGAAATTCTACCCCACCCGCAGAAGCCATCTCACTTTCCAATGAAATACATATTCCGGTCCATTGCTTAGAGCCTGGCGATGCAGAGCCAGTGCATTCATAATGAAGATACCCAAAAGTGGGTTAATTCGTAGAAACCCTCAAATGATGAATAGGTTTTTTCACTTAAAATTCATATACCGCGCGAAAGGTAATAAGGGACAGTGCTCTCTAGTGGTGGACAATACTTTTAATTATTATAATACCTTAGCCTTTAAATAGAGCATTTGTATCATCAAAAACAGCGGGAGCTTATTCAAGGTACAAATATTTATTTTTTTACACGATCACACAGAACTCAGTTTCAGTCGTTTTCAATTTCACGCCTGTAAAATAATTGCTAGTGGCATTAGCACAGAGCTTTTATCGGATTTGGGCATTTCAATTTATTTGCCAAAATTAGATGGTCGTGTACTGCGTTGTCACAAAATAATATTTTGCGTTTATAATAATTAATTTGTATTATTTGTATAATGTGCGTATTGCGTATTAATATCATAAAATATGTATGTTATCCATATTTGCAAGGTTTTTGCCTAATAATTATGATGAATGGTGAAATAATGCACGCTGGGTAGCCGGTTTGGTAATTTTAGGGCTATAGATTTTCGTGCCAAGAAGCGGGTTACAAGGAACCATTTGTTGCTGGCGGTCTAACGCCAGCCACACACAGTCAAGTCAAGTCTGCAGAGTACTTAGGGATGTTGGCAGTGAAGTAAATGTCAAAATATGGCAGTTATGGGTACGGATTGGTTAGTGACGCATGCAAATGAGCTCACCTTGCTGCCGTGGAAATCCTCATGATACTCATCAATTGTAGTCGCGGGAAGGCAACGACGAAGTTATGTCTAAGTCACACACTCGACTATCTGGCTGGTGGGAGGCTTCTGCCGTGGCTAGTTACCACCCTACCGACAAAGACGTACCGCCAAGCGATTTAGCGAAAGGGGTGCGGATTTTCATCCTCCTCTTAACAAGTTAGCCCGCTTCCGTCTTAGATTGCATCGTCACTTACCATCAGGTGAGATTGCAGTCAAAGGCTCTATATTGGCCACTCTACGGTGGTCCAATAATCGCAGTGGCTGATACTGGTTCTCTTTCGCGAACAAGCGCGAGCAGGCTCACTGTTTAACATGGAGAAAACCGTCATGAATATCATGGCTACCTTAATAGTTTTCGCCACTGTACTTCGTGTTGAACATATATCAATTAATACCTCATTATCTTAACTCGTCACATTGACTAAGCTCCGGTTTGTGAGCTTATTTTTTCATAGTGTGTAATTGCCATGAATTTTCTCTTTAACTAGCTGACGCCGCGCGGATTCATCCGCGTGGTTCTCGTTCACGTAGGAGTCATTATTATCAACCTATATTCGGCTCACTGCTGAGCTCAAGTCTCCTCTCAGAATGAGAGATGTTAGGCCAATAGTCCACCACGCTGGACCAATGCATTGGCAGACTTCACACACGTACAGAAAATTGAGAAAATTTTTAGGTATGCAGGTCTCTTCACGATGTAAGAAATTAAATTTGTGGAATTAAAAGTGAAGGAAACTTCACCGATTGATATTTAATTTTTTAAAACTGAAAGTTGGAGGTGCATGCCTCGGACCAGATTCAAACCTATGCCCTCTGTCACGGCTCACGGCTCACAACACGTTTCCTCGGTAGTATAGTGGTAAGTATCCCCGCCTGTCAATGTATATGTATTGTTGATAATAACCCCACAGTGTTCCAACCAAAACCAATGTTCCGTCGTATCCGTCCGTCGCAGTGACTGAGTACGATACGCTTTCGGACACAACTGCGACCCCCCAGTCCCACAAGCTCAATCAACACAATAATTCAATCAATCAATCTTTATTTTGTTAGAATATGGTACATAGGTCTCTTATATTATATTTAAACACATATCCTGCCAGTTGGCGTGCCAAACATAGTATACAAATTTTACAAATCAAATTAATTGATTATGAAACTGACAGTTTGGATCGTGCCGCGATGCAAGAACCAGCTCATGACTAAGGATCCGGTATGGGTTCAAAACTAGTCGGGCATACTCCGACCTAATATCACGTGAGTTTTAACCGTGTTTCATAATCAATTAATATGAATAACACTCACGATAGTTTAAATTCTAAAATTTACAAATCAATTTAGAAATTTACAAATAACAAAAATAAAACAATGTCCGAATTAACGTGAATATAAATGTCACTATTATGATATATGTCCCTATTTTAAATTTTCGCTCAAGTAATCATTGACACTATAGTACAACTTTTCCATTAATAAATCAAATAATCATCATCATCATCATATCAGCCGATGGACGTTTACTGCAAACAGGCCTTTTGTAAGGACTTCCAAACATCACGATACTGAGTCACCTGCATCCAGCGAATCCCTGCGACTCGCTTGATGTCATCAGTCCACCTGGTGGAGGGTCGACTAACACTGCGGGGTCGCCATTCCAGCACTTTGGACCAACGTCTACCATCGGCTCTTCGAACTATGTGCCCCGCCCATTGCCACTTCAGCTTCACAACGCGTTGAGCAATTGAAATTCCTCAATCAAATAATGCCTTTCTAAATTTATTTACAGCATGTTTTTTATGTTATCAGGCAATTGGTTGTATATTGTGACCGCCATCATCATCATCATCATCATCATATCAACCCAAGGACGTCCGTTGCAGGACATAGGCCTTTTGTAGGGACTTCCAAACATCACGATACTGAGCCTGGCTTAGTTACCGCCATACAGTATACATTTTTACTAGTAACTTTATGCCTCTGCATAGGTATACATAGCTTGTATTTTCACCTGGTGTTCAAATTTTTTATTGATCTATAGCTTAGAAATTGTTCTGAATTTTTTTACAAATGAAACGCAGTTTGCACAGATATCGATTTTTCCTTAAATGGTTTATTGGAAGTCTATTAAACTAAGAATATTCTTAAGAAGTGTATTGGATAGCAAAAGAATAATAGTATTTCAATCAATCAAAACTTTAAGGAAAATTTTATAGTCGAAATACACCTGATAAGAAAATAGATTTTGCGAAGTTCCCCTGAAGCTAAATATTCTTGACTTTGATAAATGAATTTCCTTGGACCTTTCATTATTTTAAAGCGTTACTTTAAGGCCTCTGTTACACTACAGACTTTTTATTGACTACAATTTTTTATTGTACTAAAAATGTGATGTGTTATCGATATAGTGGTTAACTCGTTCGCCCGCATATAATGAGAACAGTTCTAGTTCTGTAAAGGCAAAAAAAAAAAAAATCTGTCAGGTTTATTTCCGGTCATGCCGCTCTACAAGTCTACAGTCTCATGACTATGAAAGTGAATGCTCATGTTCTTTTACACATACTTGTGCACTATCTTTGCGAGATAGCTAGTCTTAGCATGAGGTTAGCCGTGTCTGAAATTGATTCGTGACGAGAAGAATGGATATATGATAAATAAGTTTATTATACTACACGATTACCTTAAAACTGATAAATATTAATTATGAACAATCATCGAACTGAGCAATACATGGCAGAGTATGCCATGTATTGCTCAGTTCGATGATTGTTCATCTCTCTATCTCAAATCACTTGTTCAAAGGGTCAATTTAACTGTTTTGTTTGGTACATGTCGTTCAAAGTTCAACGAGCGATAAAAAGTATGCAGTTTGTAGGAGTCCTAAGTGTAAAGTTGTACCTATTACTTGTAGGCAAAGAGCCAGCGACAGTTAAGGCACTTTATCAAGTAAACCAATTACTATTATGTGATTTACTTTACAACAATGCAAATTGAATAGGTATTTTGTTCGTTCTTGTTATAAACTTAAAACTGACACGAAGGAGAATTTAATAAGCTTTCTTAGATCTTTATCTTTAATCTTCAGTACAAAGAACGAGGCTGTTGAATAGAGTTTAATATATATTTTTTATTAACTTAATTTTAATTAGCATTTAAAGCAGTTTGTATGGAGTTCTTTTTAAGATAGAAAAGTCTTTTATAATCAACTGATCGACATCAAATTCTCCTTAATCTTCGTCTTCTTCTCCATCATATAAAAGACTAAGAATGTTTAATAATAATTTACTTGAATTTATTGTAAGTTTATTTGAGACTGCTGATGTTAAGATTGTCTTGCTTTCCGTCACAGGCCTCCCTTAGAGCTTGCTGTACGGTTCTATGCTTCTCTACCCTGAGTAAACCTGCCACTTTCTGACTTCATCCTCTTATCTATGACACTGTAATTCCTTTCGTATGGGTTTGTTTTTAGTACAGAAAGCAACATCTCCATCTAACGGGTCTGCCGCACAGTCAGCAAGGAATGGTGGTTGAGACGTAGTGTGGCTACGTTACTCATTCGCCGCATGTCATGCTGTTCTCTATTTTTTCAGTTTTTGAGCGCTAGGTAAAGAACAAAGGGACGTCACAATTGATCGCGCTAGTAGAGCAGTGTGTGGGTAGACAAGACAACATCGCGGCAGAGCGAGTGTGGCGGCGGCATTATTAAAAAAAAGTTACTTTACTAAATATAAACGAAAAATCACTTAACACGAAATATCTAAAACCGCTCTAAAAATATCTTTGTACGTTAAGACGTACGAATTAGAAATTTGGGAGGAAGATAGATAAGGTACCTATAGATAGTTAACGCTAAGATCAGATTGCGACAGGACCGGATTAAAGAGGTTTAGGAACATACGAATTCGCGGGCGTACGCTAGTGTTTTAAAAATGCATAATAAAATATGTTAAGCTTTCGGCAAAATAGTTTCATCTCATTGCAAAGTTGCTCTGTGAAACATTAATTCTAGGAATCGGTAAAACACCGCTAAGTTGTTAGCTATCAGTTAGAGGCTACTTTGAAAGTGTTGAATAAACAGTGAGTATACAATCAGAAACTTGTCGACACAACCTCAGTTCAAAAACTAGTTAATACCAAGTTATTCATTTAAAGCAACTTCGATGTTGGGACTAAAACGCTTTCAGTTTGTATGAGAATTATTTGGAACTTCAAAATTAGTTTGCTATCGCTCATCTATTTATTATACTAAACGACTGCGACTTTGTTCAGTTGGAATTCGGCTGTTTTTTAAATAATATTTTGTTCTGGTCACATTGAAACATCATTAGATGTTGTCTTTGCATCTTTGCATTAGAATGTTGTAGAATCCACATCTTTTGAAAACGCCCTGATTTCGGGGAAAAACTGTACTGGGTGCGTAGTAGATCTGCTACCGGATCCTGGTGGAAGCTTAGATTCATCGGTCAATGTTAACAGGGCCTTCAGAGCCCTCTTATAACTTTTATGCCATATTAGCTATTACTCCAAATGGTAAGTTCTAACGATTCGTGCCATTTTTTTTTGGCAGGCATTTTCAAAAAGGGTCCAAAATGAATGATCTTCTTTGATCAACTTCTATTCAATATCTACAAGTCTATTATACGCTTTACAGTATCAAAGATTAATTATGTGGGCTTTCAAACACAATAGTTCTATCAACGGCTCAATCAAATACCCCTAACAGCTTAAAAAGTAAAATACTCAAAGATTATATACTATTATAGTTACGTGCCTACAAAATCATTACCAATCAATCATACACATTAAGTGTCATCATCATTATCATCCGATGGACGTCCACTACGGGACATAGGCCTCTTGCATGGACTTCCAAACAAAGTGGTCTCGAGCCGCCAGCATCCAGCGACTCCATGCAATACGCTTGATGTCTTCGGTCCACCTAATGGGGGGTCAACCAACACTGCGCTTTCCGGTGCGGGGTCGCCATTGGGACCCCTCCGAACTATGTGGACTGCCCATTGCCACTTCAACTTCGCGACTATGTCAGTGACTTTGGTTGGTCTGCGGATCTCCTCATTTCTGATTCGATCGCGCAGAGAAACTATACATTAAGTGTATATATGTGTTTAAAAACAGTAAGTCGTTCGTATTTCCTACAATTTCAACAAGTTTATAATTGTAGGAAATACGAACGAACAAAATTATATTATTACTCATAATTTAACATTTTTTGTATCACTCAACTTATATTGTAGGTACCTATTACTTATTCTCTTTGAACCGGATTTAAATATGCTGCTTAATATAGCTGCTGCTTATACATATTATTCCATTCTCTTTCAATTAATTGTAATTTCTCCTCTTTCTTATTTTAGAAAATCTTTATTAGGTCAAGAGATCCGTGCCAGAAAATCTTTAATGTTAAAATTTAGCCACACTGTTGGTATCTTTTTATTGATTTATGAACTAGTATTATTGTTGCTAATTTGAGTTTCTCTCTCTTTTTAAATAATCGTAATGTTATTTTGAATTTCGTTATCAGGAACTTAGAAAAGGAATTCTTTTGTTCGGAAACAAAAACTGTTCTTCAAGAATAGAACAATTTTAAATGAGAAAAATTATTCATCAATATAAGCCTATTTTGGTCGCTAACAATGGGCCTGATAAGAAGGCTCAGAGTCACACAGCGGGCGATGGAACGAGCTATGTTAGGAGTATCTCTGCGTGATCGAATCAGAAATGAGGAGATCCGCAGAAGAACCAAAGTCACAGACATAGCTCAACGAGTTGCGAAGCTGAAGTGGCAATGGGCGGGGCACATAGTTCGAAGAGCCGATGGACGTTGGGGTCCCAAAGTGCTGGAATGGCGACCCCGCACTAGTAAGCGCAGTGTTGGCCGACCCCCCACCAGGTGGACTAACGACATCAAGCGAGTCGCAGGGATTCGCTGGATGCAGATGGCTCAGTATCGTGATGTTTGGAAGTCCCTACAAAAGGCCTATGTCCTGCAGTGGACGTCCATCGGCTGATATGATAAGCCTATTTTAACAGCCTCCCTTCATATAGATGTATATTCTCTCTCTCTTTATATCTTAGATTTATATTTTTACGATCACGAATCTAGAAGAATGTCGATGAAGACGATTAAAAGTACGTACAAAGAAATAAAGCTAAATAAGTTTGCGCAATTAGCAATCGAATTGCGACTCGGTTTCTTGTAAATGGGTATTTAGCGGTTAAGGTAGATCGTCGATTAAGGTTGGACAAACTTCCTTGATCGAACATATAAATTGGACTTTCGGTTGGGCGTAACCAGCAATTACGCCTTGTCTGACAAAACGAATAGAGATGGTGTTACGTGAGTATATTCAAACTTTACTGTTAGCTTCGGGTATTTTAGCTTTGTGGAAGTTAGAACTAATACGTTTCGCTAATAGGGTCCTTGGATAGTATTTTGTTAGCAAATTTATTGATGCTTGGTTTCTACTATAACTATGAAATAAGGTCACGTTTGTTAAGGCGTTTCTATTGCAACAAACTTGTGATGTTTACTTGAAAGCGACGAAACTTGTGGACCCCTTCAAAAGTTCGTAGTGTACTCACCTAGTTAAGTAAGTCAAAGAATCCGATGAACACACTAAGTTTTAAAGTAACACATTCAAGTTGGTTTTTTCATTCAGTCTATTAAAGCTACATTTTAGTAATAAAAATTTATGTAGAGTTTTGTCGCTATCGGCCTATTCTTCAAGTTCCATTCCAGGATACAGATCTCCTTTGTTACAGACTTTTTCTGGAGTTCACATCCACCATGCTGCCAGGTTAACGTATTTGAGTTTCACTATTTTTCCAACTCTAGATATCCACTCGGTATCATCTTTTAGTTATACCTAATTTTATTTAATTAAGATAACATTCTTTTATTCTGTATAATTTGATTCATTGTGATGTTTTAATGTAAAGATGATCTATATATTGGTACTTATAATAAAACAGGATCAATTATGTAGACTAAAGATATTTTGAAAAGTGTTTGAGGGCATTATAAAGTTGATACTGAGGAAAACTATAATATATTTCAAGATTTCTTAAAAATTCTACCCCTAAAGAGTTAAAAAACGGTAGTAAGTTATATTTTTGTAAAAATATTTTTATAGGTAAATAAAACATTCGAAAACATAAATAGACGGGGTGAAATAGGGGTTGAATGCTTACATACATTTTTACGAGGACGAAGTCGCGGGCATCCGCTAGTTTAATAATAAAATATCTGAAATAATAAAGCAACGTTTGTTTATACAGATGTTACATTAGCATTTTTCTGCCTTTGGAATTCTGTTCCGTATTTCTTAGAATGCTCTTTTGTGACTCTGAAACTTTTTGTTTAGCGGCAGAAATTTGTTTTTCCTTTAACGTAAATAAGAATTATTTGAAACCAGCTGACGCCGCGCGGTTTTTACCCGCGTGGTTCCCGTTCCCGTAGAAATATGGAGATAATATATAGCCTTTCTAGATAAATGGGCTATCTAACACTGAAAGAATTTTTCAAATCGGATCAGTAGTTCCTGAGGTTAGCGCGTTCAATCAAACAAACAAATAAACAAACTCTTCAGCTTTTAATATTAGTATAGATATTTGGTTTTCGTTCAGATTCTAGGTGCTAGGTGCAGCTTTTCTTAAATTAAATGTTAACAACTTTTAATTTAAGAAAAGCTTTTAGTGAGTGACCACCATACTGTGTTTGTGATCTACCCATTTCTGTTCATCTATGGGTGCCACCATCTACATGATCCTGTTTTTTTGCTCTTTCTCCGGTAAACGAAACAAATTATGTTGCTTTGTTTATTAGTGCTCTGTATGTTTTAGTTGCTATTTTTAATCTTCACTTTTCTATTTTGCGACAAAAGTACAATAATAAGATAAGTTTTACATTATAATAAGGATAGACAAGATAAATTAAGACATGAGTTTTAGTTTAGATTATAATATTGTGTATGGTGTAGGCGATAAAGCGTGGCGTAACGATGATTTGGATAACTTGCAAATGCGAGCTTTTGAAATCACATCTGTCTTTCTCTTTCTAACAGTATCGTGTTAGACAGAGAGAGATAGAGGTGACTTTCGTGTTAAACAAAACATCACTACAGAATAGCCCTGCAGCCGCTGGTCCTAGATGAAAATCAGCGCTGCATCATTTATTTTAAAACAACATGTAGCAATATGCTGTGTTGGAGCTATTTTCTATGTCACACATCCTGGGATTGACCTGGGATATCATAATATAGACGATAATGTGATGTGTGTATTAATCTATAATTATATTTTAAATGTGAAAATAAGTCTGTCTGTCTCTTACCTTTTCACGGCTAAACGGCTGAAAAATACGAAATATAATGTAATTCAAAAAAATTTAAAATTCAACCCATAAAGTGGTGAAATAGGGGTCGAAAGTTTACATTGATTTCAACGCGGACAAAGTCGCGGGCTTCCGCTAGTATTGAAATAAAGGCATTTTTCTTTCTTTCTTACCAGTAACACGGTAAAATAATTAAATACGAACGTATTAAGTCAAAACTAAGCTTTGTATTAGGTTTATCTTACCATAATATTATTTGTTCAAAGTTAGTCGTATCGGATAAACATTGTCGGCTTTTGTGGTCAGGTCCCAACAAATTATTCTCAGAAATCTGCGGACTCCAACCTCAGCTGTACTCCGTTCGAACAACATCCAACGTAGCACTTTGATTGATTGATGGGGTTAGTTCGCGGTATCCGTTTTGTGGCCAAAGTTTTTGTTTACCGGACACTGCAGAATTTGTTTGCTTTTTAAACAACTTTATTGCGCACTTGGTGACAACTTTGCAACGTAAACTTGATTTATTACATTGCGGTTTTTGTTAACGTATTTTCTTTGCGACCCTTGTGTTTTGTTCTTGCTTTCTTATCAGTTTTTTGTCGGGTTTCTTTCTTAATTTATTTAAGCATAACTTATTTTCTTGGTTTATTTTTTAATGCAAATGTATTTGTAGAATAATTTAACGATACCATAATTACTTGTCGTGTTTGTTTTCATATTATAATAATTGAGATGATTATTATCATAATGGGTTGATTGCTTTTTTACGATAAACCTTTCTGCCTAATTTGGGATGGTCGTAAGGATTTCTTATTACTGAATGACAATATCATTAATTTGATATCATCTTTTTTATATTATCTAAAACTAAATCGCTAAATCTTGCTTAATTAATTGCTCAATTATATAAACATATTTAACACTATAACAGAGGAAATTAAAATTTTACAACCGATTTTTTAGGAAATACATCCTGTCTAGAACTGCAGCAAGTTTTTTATTAGAACGGGTATCCAAAGCTGCTCTAATAGGATCTTACCAAATTTGACTAGGCAGGGAGAACAACACGAGCGGATGAGGGGAGTGTTTGTCGATCGTCAAGGAATTCCTTAACCCTACATCCTATAGTCACAAGTCCAGGACTTTGCTCGGAGTTTTTCTCTCTACCACGCGATGGTCCTGGCACCTGCACTGTGAATGCATGGAATGCTAAGATATTCGTCTCATCTAGATTACCTACTTTAAAGGTTATAGGAACGAAATGAATAAACTGTTATATAATGTTTTTTTTTAATCTTTAATAAAGGGGCTTTGATCCACTTTGAACTAAATATAACGGAACAGTTTTGGCAAAATTCTTACTTTGAAGCAGTATCTATTAATAGCAACACAATTTATCCGAAGGAATGTCATGTCATGAACAAAGGGTTTCTGGGAAGAGTTATTATAACCTTTATGCGAAACGATCTTTGTAATATACTTAATGAATTCCAGTATCCCGAAAACAAACTTGTGAGGCAAAAGTCTCTTGAAATGTCCCTATTTTACCACACGATAGCTCTTATAGCAGTGAATTCTAGACTTATCCACCAAATGATGTAGTTTTATTCCATAATTCATGAACATTAGTACTGATGGAGGAAATGTGAGACGGTCAAATAAATAACCCTATAATACTCTCGGGGTAAGATAGGCAGTGGTAATAAAATTATGTGTATCCTGTATCCGATATGCGCTTGTAACTAAGGAATGTTATGAGGTAGTTATTGAATTATGGATAGGGTTACAACTGATTGGGTTTCGTATGAATAACTATTAGTTTTTATTGTTTGCTTTCTTCTTCTTTCTAGTTGCGGAGGGAATATATAATAAGGTTGATGTGATGTGGTCTTTGATTAGTTTTCTTTTGACAAACAACACAAGAATCGTATATCCATCGTCAGGTATATAAAACCTCTTTTGAAGTTACTAAATGTAGGATATTTTAAAGATATATTTAATTCCAAATCAAAAATTTTAGTTCAGCCTATTAATGTAGAACTATTAATAGTTGTATAAATTATATTTACGTTTTCATAAAACTACTTATAAACATTTGGTTATATTTATTTTGTTGTTTTAAAGAAAAAAATATTACAATAATTTTAGTATAAACAAGTGAATCCGGCAGACGTTGATATGCAATTGATAAGTAGGTACTGTTCTGACTTTGGCAAGCCTTTTTTTCACAACGCCATCTACCGGATTAAATTTTATTTTCAAACTATTCCGGAAGTACCTAACTCAAATATATACACAAAATTTAATTTATAGTGTTTTTAAAATATCATGTGTACGGTGACAGTCGCCTGTGTGACGTTCATAATACGAACTATTATCGCAAACCGCAGCAAAGTTTCAAGAGTGAAACGAACTGTCACCTGCATCATCCTACTTCAAACGAACTTTCTATCTGTTTGATAATAATTGTGCAGTTAAGTGTCAAATATAATATAATTCAAAACTAATTTTATGAAGAGGTAAAATTTAATTTTTTACTCCAAAAACAATGGACCAATTATAAAAATTCTTTCATCAATAGAAAGCTATTATCAGCTAGTAGCATATATACCAATATAAATCTGAAGAGTTTGTTTGTTTGTTTGATTGAACTCGCTAATCTCTGGAACTACTGGTCCGATTTGAAAAATTCTTTCAGTGTTAGATAGCCCATTTATATAGGAAGGCTATAGGCTATTATTATCCCCATACTCCTATGGGAACGGGAACCACGCGGGTGAACGCGGCGTCAGCTAGTATGTTATATTTGATCCCCGTATTCCCATGGAATAGAAATTACGGTAACAAAACCACGGAGTCATATAAAGATAAAGTACTGAATTTGCATTCAGTATATAACCAGCTTTATCCTATTCTACGAACCTTTGCACTTATGGTATCATTCAAACCAGCAGCCAATAAAAACCTTTTTATTGCGTCGTCATCAGGGACCATTGCCAGCAGCTTGCGACGTGACCTAGAGAAGGTATAAGCCGGCTTTAATAGGTAATTTTATGTACCTTCCCAATACACTTGATAAGCAATAACTTTAGTGACAAAGAGGGAATTATATCCCGTGGGTTTTGTATTAAAACAGGCAATTGTTTTAGTATTTCCAAATTGCTTGTAGATTTTTAGGGTTCCAAACGTATGTAGTACAAAAACGGAACCCATATATCTCACTCGCGCACATTTTAATGTCTGTTTTTTAATATAACTAGCGAGAGTCCGCGTTTTTGTAGTTTTTCACAAATTCTACGCCATTCATATTTTTTTCGGTTTAAAAAGTAGCCCATATTTCCAATGAAAGTCTCATTAAAATCAGTTCAGCCATTCCAAAGATTATCCAGAAGAAACAGACAGACAGACAAAATTTAAAAAAAGGTTGTTTGTGTTTTATTATCGTGTAAATAACTATAAGCGCTTGAGAAAACATAGTTATATTGAAATCACAGACATACGAGTCTGGTTGCTTTCTTCTATTAATGGTTCTTCCTTATTATCATCATCATCATATCAGCCGATGGACGTCCACTGCAGGACAGAGGCCTTTTGTTAGGACTTCCAAACATCACGATCCTGAAATGTCTGCATCCAGCGAATCTCTGCGACTCACTCTATGTCGTCAGTCCATCTGGTGGGGGGTTCGATCAACACTACGCTTTCTAGTGCGGGGTCGCCATTTCAGCACCTTGGGACCCCAACGTCTATCGGCGTTTCGAACTATGTGCCTCGCCCATTGTCACTTCAGCTTCCCGATGTCGGTGACTTTATAACCGACTTAAAAAAAGAAAGAGATTCTCAATTTCACGCGTATGTTTCTTTTTTAATGGTTTTTACTTCATATCTTCGTCATTTCTTTAAAAACTCTTTTTTTATTTGAAAAGTACCTATAGTCCCAGATTGGTTTATATTTAATTTTCATGAAAATCTGTTCAGTCATTCTGTGTTAAAATAATTAAATAAGTAATTAAAATAGTTAAATTTCCCGTACTTGTGGCACGGCACTATGCTAGGACACACTAAAAACAAAAAAATAAAATCTTTTTACAAAAAAAAATCAACCGACTTCAAAAGCAAAAAACTAAAAAGCGAAAAATAACATCGTATGTGCTACCCTCTGATCACTTTGAAGGCGGTGCCAACACAGTGATTTATTAACTTAAGCCGATTAAATTATAAAGTTTTAGTATTTAAAGACAGTTTTTTTCCCATGGCTCTTTCAGAAATGGCTTTAATTAATACGTCACTGGCTTGGCACTGCCTTCAAAGTGATCAGAAGGCATATACGGTGTTATTTTTCGCTTTTTTGTTAAAAAGATTTTATTCCTTAAACCTAACAATATAATATGAAAAGTTTATTTATACCGAGGTAAATTTACAAATTATGATCAACGCCCTGTGCATTAGTTGTGATTAACACACGTCATTAATCATAAAGTCAAACCTCCCTAACCCTAAAATTCACCCCCATTTCTCACAGCGCCGCGCCACTGTATCATCTTTAGCACGAAGCGGTGTGATTAATCTATCTCTTTAATAAAAGAGAATCTTGGTATTAATTTGTATGGGATTTTGACTTATTTTGTTTATCCTGTTACAGGAATTACAGGATAAATTTTGCTAATAGACTAAATTTCAGAATTTAAACTATCATGAATGTTATTCTTATTTCTTTTTCGACGTTGTTTAACGTGATTTAGCAGTGTTTTATAATAAACTAGCGGACGCCTGCGACTTCGTCCGCGTGGAGTTCAGTTTTTCAGAAATCCGGGATGAAAAGTAGCTTATGTGTTAATCCAGAGTAAAATCTATTTTACTCTGGATAAACACATAAGCTACTTTGGATGTTTTATAGGCCGGTCAATATCGACATCGAACATTGCAAACGCGCATGTAACTACGATTTTGTTATATGTTGTTAGGGCCCTTTAGAGTAGTTAACACCCAAGTTTGCAACCCTGAAAACCTTGTGCTGCCTTATTAACTACTTTCAAGGGACTTAACAGCATATAAAAAATCGAAGTTACATTCGCATTTGCAATGTTTGGTTTTTTTATGTAGTTAATCGACCGGCCTTTTTTTTTATTCTTTACAAGTTAGCCCTTGACTACAATCTCATCTGATGGTAAGTGATGATGCAGTCTAAGATGGAAGCGGACTATCTTGTTAGGAGGAGGATGAAAATACACACCCCTTTCGGTTTCTACACGGCATCGTACCGGAACGCTAAATCGCTTGGCGGTACGTCTTTGCCGGTAGGGTGGTAACTAGCCACGGCCGAAGCCTCCCCCCAGCCAGACCTGGACAAATTAAGAAAATCTCAATCTGCCCAGCCGGGGTTCGAACCCAGGACCTCCGTTTTGTAAATCCACCGCGCATACCACTGCGCCACGGAGGCCGTCAAAAATGAAATTTTATTATTCGGCCTATTATGAAATGTGAGAGTTTTAATACTTTAGGCTCAGCTAAAATAGTTTAGCCAGTGGGCTAGGAAGACTCATTATATTAGGTTTTACCATGGTTTGCAAAACTTTGGAACTTCAATAATCATTTTATTCTTAGTTGGTGAAGTTATATTTCCCTTTAGAGAGCCATTTTGCATTTACATAATTATGATAATAAAGAAAGTTTAGTTTTGTTACCAACTAATTTGCCGAGGTAATAAAAAGACGCGCAGATGGAAGCATAATAATATTTTATTCTCAACTTATTTCATTTCTCATCTTATGTTCGTAAAGCTAATATTTCAATCTGTAAAATGAATAACTATCTCAAGTAATAGTACTAACAGCGTGGCGGGTATAAGCTCCACATCCTCTCTTCTATAAGGCGGTCCTGTGGGGCGTTAAAAATAGACTAAAAATAGAGGGCTCTAAAGTTGGACATTACTTGCGTTGAAACATGGGCTCATTCCTCATTCAAATGAAAAATTCATAAACATTTGAAAGAAAAATCTCATGTCTCTCATGCGAATGAGGGCTCCCTCATTCAATTTTGGGCGTTGGATTGACCTTCATTTAACTTCATACTATATTTGAACGCTTTTATAAAGTCCGTTAAAAACTCTCGTGCGAATGAAGGCTTAAGTGTCACGTCAGGGAGACAGAATCAAGGCCGGGAGCCGCAGCAGAAAAACTACACCGTAAGTAGCATGATCTCTGACCGAGAGTTACACGAGAACCGTGTAGGCCATGGAAGGTTTACTTTCGCCTGGTGCGGTCCATTATTTGCGCAAAGGATCAAAATGTCCAGCGCGGAAATTCAGGCTGTATTCTCTAGCTATCATGCCGTAGCATGATTTATGGAAGATCACGTGAACAAAGTGACCTTAAGACGTAATAGTGAGTGATAGACTAAGATTAAGTTATTGGACATTATCTTAGTATAATAATAATATATTATAAGTAGGTTAGATCGTAATTTTATGAAGAACCAAATTGGTACTTTACAATAGAGAAAAAAAAAATGATTAAATTAGATTTTTTTTTTTATTCTTTACAAGTTAGCCCTTGACTACAATCTCACCTGATGGTAAGTGATGATGCAGTCTAAGATGGAAGCGGCCTAACTTGTTAGGAAGATGATGAAAATCCACACCCCTTTCGGTTTCTACGCGGCATCGTACCGGAACGCTAAATCGCTTGGCGGTACGTCTTTGACGGTAGGGTGGTAACTAGCCACGGCCGAAGCCTCCCACCAGCCAGACCTGGACCAATTAAGAAAATCTCAATTTGCCCAGCCGGGGATCGAACCCAGGACCTCCGTTTTATAAATCTACCGCGCATACCACTGCGCCACGGAGGCCGTCAAAATTAGATTGGTATACAAGTAGCTATCAAGATTATACAATAATCCTGATAGTTACTAATCTGATTGACTAATTTGTTAACAAAAAACAATTAAAACGTAGCTATTCATTATAAGCTATATTACATAGTTAAACACAAATTCCCGGCTGTAGCAAAACTTGCGTAGCTCGTAGCTCGTAGCTCGTAGCTCGTAGCTCGTAGCTATTCTGTTCCAAAGCTGTTGTTTTATTTTCCACATCGTAGCCCAGTTCTGTTTGTGTAATTATATCACACATTTGGTGTTTTGAAAATACGGTATTGTAGCTACCAAATTTACGACATAAGGCCAACGGAGCGGGGATCGAACCACCACCCCTCTATAGTAGCTCAACGGTAAAAGCGGTTGGATTTATCACCGAGGTGTGGGAGTTCGATCCTCACATCATTGGTCTATTGTCGTACCCACTCCTAGTACAGTTTTTCCCGACTAGTTGGAGGGGAATGGGAATATTGGTCATATTTAAAAAAAAAAAAGTTTTTTTGTTTGAAATTGTAGGTATATTTCCAGATTAGTACCATAAAATTTTCACGTAAATCGGTTTAGTAATTTTGTGTTAAAATCAAAGTAACTGAGAAACGTCTTTGAGATCGATTTAATTTTTATGTTAAAAAGGTTATGTACCTATTTTTAACATAATAAATATTATTTAAAATACATTACAATCAAATAATCAGATGGGAAAAGATACACAACATTTCTGATTTGGATCTTCTATAATTTAGGAACTCTTATTGGATAGAATCAACCTTACAGCTGCTGTAGCTTGGAAAATTCGTTCGTAACATTCCCGATGGTCCGCGCGGGCCGGGATGCCCCGCACGCACTATTTCATACCCTCACAGTCCTTCACTCTGCCCCGCGCGCACGACTTCACATCCGCATATCATGGGAGTGTGATCAACGAACTTGCTAAGATGTACATAGAATTTCAGGTCTAGAAATTTTGGAAAAACAGTGTATTTAGTTACATAAAAATATACGCACCGAATTGAGAATGTTTCTAGAAATTGTTACATTATTAATTACAATAACTTAAAAATTAAAAGAATACAAGAAATCTATTTATTTCTTTTTGTTTTGCTTTGCTTTACTTTTTCATGTTAAGCTTTCTTCCCCATAATTTAATTTAGTTAATGAAATTCTTGTTGCATTTTCCAATTAATTGAAAATCCAATTAAGAATTTAACACATCCAATAACGGTTTATCGGCTTGTTGGAATGTACGAGATATTACGAACGTACGTACATATGTGAATAACTTTTTGAATTTGCTCCAAAAATCGGAAATTAATTGAGCACCAAGCTGTGTTCTTTCCATACGAAAATTTAAATATTAAATAAACGGATTTAATTAATGGATCGTTTTACCAATAATTTTATTACTACTATAAAATATATTTATCATACCTTTTCAGTTCTGAAACTCTACTTTGATTAACAAATTCTCACGATTATGAAAAAATACATCTGTCAAATTGAATGATTTAGAGTGGAGTCACGCACTTGTGAACGATGTGTGTAGGGTTAAAGGTACCTTTTACTGTTTACAAACACTCCCCTTTTCCACTCAAGTCACTCTCCCCGCCTATCCTAAGTAACCCATAAATAATTACACAACAAGAGATGTGGACGGCTCGAACGCCACGAGCACACTGACGCCAACACGAGACTATTTCCTACACTATTTATTAAAAACATGTAAATTTAAAAGCAGCCAACGCGGCGATAACAATACCGATTAGTGCAGTATACGTTATTCTCTTGTTTTAAATAGTAATAAAGTAGCGAGGACATCTTCTGGCATGCACGTGTCAGTGTTTTTGCTGGGACGTTAAAATAACTTACCTGTCAGGCGAGTGCGTGATGGACGGTGCAATTTTTCAGTTTACCTTTTACACGTACACATCGGGTCGGTGCCGCTGCTGTTTTGCGCTTCGTTAGTTTGGAACTAACAGGTGTATAAATAACAACGGATGGACGAAATGGGTTTCTTTTGTAAAGTAAATGTTAAATAAAATGTGGGTGAAAAGTGTATTATTGTTTTGGTACTATGTACCTACTGCTAGTCTCGGCCTCTTGGTGTTTATAAAAAAAAACACTTTATTAAGTGAAAGTAAGTTTTTATTTAATTATCTGTAATTCTCACTACTACAATACACTCCGTATTACCTACTATGGATCACTTTCGCGACTCGCGAAAAAAATCGGGCATAATTTAGTTTGACGTGCAGTATTGAAGTTTTTTTTTAATTTCAATGAGTGATTGATGGATTAATCGTATTATATCTTACAGAAAACTTTCACCTTTAAACAAAGTCACTCGTAATACCTTACCGATCATGCAAAACGCCCACGTCATAAACAGCTGATCTGCGTATCATACGACTAACTTTAAGTTCATCATAACTTGATCAACAGAAATACTTTCCCGAATGAAATCTTTTTGGCCGGTGGGAGGCTTCGGCCGTGGCTAGTTACCACCCTACCGACAAAGACGTACCACCAAGAGCTTTACCGTTCCGATACGATGTCGTGTAGAAACCGAAAAGGGGTGTGGATTTTCATCCTCATCCTAACAAGTTACCCCACTTCCATCTTAGACTGTATCATCACTTATTATTAGGTGAGATTGTAGTCAAGGGCTAACTGTGTAAAGAATATAAAGAAAATATCTATTACAAAAAGCTCTACTACTATCAAATATACTGCAGACTAATGATTAGTTACCTAACATTACGTTCTTCCCTTTTTATTTACGTCCATACAATAATAACAAGTAATAAACTTTATGTACAAGGTGTTCTGAATTCTGTTATCGTTTCTTTTATTACATTGTTACATCGGTAATAAGGCGCAAGCACTAATGACTTCGAGAAGGTGCTAAATTGTATCTATCTGGCACGTAACCTTCATTTCCTCTTAACCCCGAGGGTCGAACTTTTCCCGATATTTTCTCGGTAATTGGGAATCGAATATTTTCGATTTCTACTTTCTTTTATTACTTTCGACATTGTACGCTATGAAAGTGTGATCTCACTTATCTAGTATGGAAATATTGAAAAGATTTTAAAGTCTGAATTTCTAGTATATGAATTTGAGTGAAATGGGTAATATTTTACAAATGGACTGATTTTCTTTAGAAATTGTCGTTGAATACGTTGTAAACTCAGACCAATTATTCTATAGGACCTGCCTCGGTTGACTATACTTTTCTATCAAAGTATATGATCAACGATCTAATGCGTTTATAAAAACTCGTACGTCGGTCAAAGTACTCCGTAAAAATATATTTTTTGTAGTTAAATAGTGTAAAAAACGGGCAAAATTTAGTGTAAGATATATGCCAAATCTAAGCTCGTTTCCTCAGAAAATGACAAACAATTTTGTTCATGATTACTAGTTCTTTTTTAATTGGGTCTGAGGTTGTAAATTTAGTCATCACTTTATTGATCAACTAGCCGATGTCACCCGTGTAGTTCCCGTTCCCGTGAGGATATATATCCCGAGATAAAATATAGCCTATGTCACTTATAAATAATGTGGCTTTCTAGTGGTAAAAAAATTTTTAAAATCGGTTTAGTAGTTCCAGCGATTACCCCGCAGACTTGAACTCTCTATCATATTAGTATAAATTAAAATTATCTAAATCTATTAATCACTTGTTACATTGCCTGAACGAATTTACTTAATTATACCTAAACCACTGGACGTCCAATGCTGGATTCCAGTGGCGTGCACTTCATAGATTCAAAAATGCACTGCCTACCCTAAGGAAACAATACAAATCTATGTTGGACCACAGTAATACATAGTTGGACAAGGCATTTTCCAATTTTTACTTATAGTGCATACCCTACTTAAAAAAACTTACACACGCCACTGTGTTGGATATAGGCCTCATAGGTCTTGAGTCGCTTGCATCCAGCGGCTCCATATCCCGCTTTATTGCATTACTTCACCTAATGGGGATCGAATACCAATTTCCGGTTCAGGGTTGTCATATTATCAGTAACTTGGTACCCCAACGTCCATCGGCTCTTAGAACTACATAGTTCTATGAACCGATAATTAATGGGTGGGGCATTTATTAGGTACAGTTAGTTTACAGTTGGATATGTCCCGCAGTTTAACCCGCATAGATCTCGCTCTCATTCCGTTATTCCGTCGGGAATTTATTTATACATATATATTTCAATGACAAAATTTATAAAAAACCGTTAAGCTAAAACTTGTGCGTTTATTTTGTTTCTAAAAATAGTTTAACTTCTAAAGAGTGGTGTGACAGGCTATTTGGGTTCCATAAAACTATTTTGAGCTGCTCGAATTTTGACATATGACTGTCATTAAATTGGTGAGGAGATTTGTCACGGTGCATAATTGATTCATAATTTGATTGAACATATTTATTAGATTCTTCATATCATTTTGATTATCGGAAGATTCTTGGATGTTAGAATAATTTTTTGGTTGAGATTTGTTTTTGAGGATATCTGCATAGCTCGTTTCAGGCATTTGCCATTGTTGTCTCAGCGTTATAGGATTGATTGGTATTTTAGGCTGTCCTGATTCTGTAGCAGGTATTTTAGGGCGAAGAGGAGGATATTTATGTCTGTAGTTCTTTATAGACACTGCATCCCTTGTAATTTGCCGGGTGATTTCCACCACATATTTAGCGTTTATATAATAGAATATAAAATAGGTAAAAAACCAAAATCTAAGGTCCATTCAAAACAATCTTGTAGTCTTTTTCAATGAACCTAATTAGATTTGAACTAAATACTTGCTTTTATCGATATCAAAAGATTTTATTTTTGTTTTAGTAAAATTGCTAGTAGGTATTCATATAACGTATAAAAGCAAAGTCTTTTGTATTCATTCCAACTCACTTGTCTGATCTTTTGCCAGTTTCAGCTATAAGAAAGAGAGTCATGTATGTCACCTTGCATGCTAAGTAAACAAATACGAGCAAGTAGAACGATGTAAAGTATTCTGCACCTTTTTTAACCGACCTGAGAAAAGTAAGTTCTGTATTTTATCCGTATTTAAATTACGTTTGTATGTTCTCAGAAACTACCATAATGCTGTTTTTGTTTTTAGACGTATATTATTCAATGTAGGCTGTATAATATACCAAAAGGTGGTTGGTTTAAAATAGGGTTTTCTGTCGAATCTGGTTAACTCGTCGTATGGATTAATTTTTTCGCAGATATTAGCAAAGACTATTGAATTACTAATCACAATGAACTTTCGCAAAGTATATCCTGCTTCTATTCAGTTCCATCATAATAATAAAGAAATAATTGTACTCCACATGAATAAACTAGTGGGCGTTTGCTAATAAATTAGATTTAAATTGAACGAGCTATTAATTTCTAAATTGAATATTGAAATGCAAGTTCTTACACAGTTATTTGTCAAAATTAGTTGCAAGCTGTTTTAGAAAGATATCAGCTACATTATGAAACTTTATTGAAATAAATTTTCAGTCTGCAAACGTGAGCAATGAAATAAAATATGAGGTAACAAAAGCTCTGTATGAATATCTCCTATTATTTTGAATATGAAACTAAGGCAATATAAAATGCATGAAAATTTTTACCTCTATACATATTTTGTTCCCATTCCACCCGTGGAACGAGAGCCTGTCATGGCCAGACATTCCTCCTTTTATGACGGCCTAATATTTGTAACGCTCCTATTTATTTATTTAATACTCTTTATTTGTACACCACAATAAACAAAAGAAAACAAGCAAAACAGAAACATAAGAAAAAGTAGAATACAAAAGGCGGCCTTATCGCTTGGTAGCAACCAGGCAATCGCTCTTCCAGGCAACCTTAGACTTAGGAACTTATTAAGATAACTGTAGGTGGTGTGTACGTAATATCCTATCATAGGTACATAAAATTACCAACTCTGAAGGGTGTGGATTTTCCTCCTCCTACTAACAAGTTAGCCCGCTTCCATCTTAGAATACATCTTCGTTTACCATCAGGTGAGATTGTAAAAAGCTTATGCTGTCAAAATTTCCACGCTTTACAGAATGTGGTATATCTGGCTGTCGCAGTCCCTTAGTCCATATTTTGTTCCCATTTCACCCGTAGCTTAACAGCGCTGTGCTGACAAAAATTATGAGCCCCGCGATTTCGGCGACACTTAATCTCCTGTTTTACGATCTACTGCAATATTCTCTACTACGACGTCTACTAGAGCTTCTGATATTCTTATGAGACATTTTAAAAATTAATTCATGAATAGTCTCTTTTAGGTACGAAATTGTGTGTAGTCATATACTTAGGTATTTTATGAATGTATGTGTGTATTAAACGGTGAAGGAAAAACATCGTGAGGAAACCTGCATACCAGAGAATTTTCTTAATTCTCTGCGTGTTTGAAGTCTGCCAATTCGCATTGGGTCAGCGTGGTGGACTATTGGTGTAACCCCTCTCATTCTGAAAGGAGATTCGAGCTCAGCAGTGAGCCGAATATGGGTTAATAATGAAAATGATGTATGTATAGGATATGTAGCATTTTATGAACATTACCTTGCAATGTATACTTGTGTTTGGAAGTCTATGCAAGAGGCCTAGTTGAAATCCATCGGCTGTTAATGTTAAAAATGATGATGTTGATGCTAAGCCTCATTGGAGTAGCGTGGTGGGTCTAAGCTCCATATGCCCTCTCATATCATAAACCCCTCTAGATGGACTTAGGAGGACAAGATATAAATGCCCCTGTAGAACGACCTTAGCTTCGAGGGATGTTCTGACCTATGATGTTTGCACTGAATGACATAGCCTATAGCCTTCCTCGATAAATGGGCTATCTAACACTGAAATAATTTTTCAAATCGGACTAGTAGTTCATGAGATTAGCGCATTCAATCAAACAAACAAACTCATCAGCTTTATTATATTAGTATAGATAATTTTTTAAGCATCTTTTTTGTAGATGCGCTGATGTATGAAGACGCTGAGTGGGTTGTCACTCTTGGGATACTCTTGCTTTAGACAAGGTAGCGAATTGTAGGATAATATTCCTTAAAACCGTTGCATTAGTCCCGTTGTATTTTCTTCATTTCAAAAATTTTAAATATTAGTACAGTGATCGTAAAATAGTACAGTGTCTCGCATCTAAGAACGATATTTTTTGTTTAAGAACGTCCCGGCTAACGCCTTGTCCTTTTAGCTACATAAGACCACATCAAATACGCCAGAACATAGTATACATTTCACTTAATAAAAGCTTCTGAGGTATAAAACACGGTCGACAGGAGACATGGAGGCTTTATGGCGCTATCAAAGTGAACGCGTTTTTTATATCGGGCCCTTTACACAATGTTTTTTATGAATAAAATTTGCATGCATTATAAAATCGTATAATAAATGGGTTTCTTTCTGATAAAAGTAGGTTAAAACAAAAGAAAGAAACTGTATTTTTCTTGTATACTTCAAGCGAATCTTTGTTGATGCAAAGAAACCCAAATCCAAACTGTCTTACTATCACATGAGATTGCAGTCAAAGGCTAACTTGTAAAGAATGAAAAAAAAAGTGGTAAAAGGAGACTCGAGCTCAGCAGTGAGCCGAATATGGGTTGATAATGATGATGATGATGAATGATGATGATGATAATCTCTGTATGATAGCAATTCAAATACAAGCTTGCCAGTCTTATTTCCTTTAATATTCTTATTTTAATAAAGCCATTTTTAATATTAAAATTCCAAACAAATATTTTAAAATTCAATCTCGCTGAGTAACACCTGTTTCTATCCATTATAATATTACTTTAATAGTGTACTGGCGAATGAAATAATATTCTGGCAAAAGATGGAACGTTTTCATTACATTCATTTAGGGTCAACAACCGTTGGTTCGTGTACTTGTACAATATTGAAATTTTGCTTAGAATTTATATTAAATGTATATGATTTAATGTATTTATTTAATTCGTTTGCCTCTGCATGGGTTGAGCTATGAAATGTTGTTATTTTTTTTCTTTTAATCTTTTTTTTGTTTTGAAGAGTTTTGTCTACTTAAAAAAAATATAAATCCCCACCATATAAGGAAAGAGGCTTGGCGTGGCTTGGCTTTAAAAATTGTATGTTAATGAAAAATTAATTTACAATATAGTGATCAATACTAGAAAATTTTTACCATTTTAAAGCCACATTATTTGTGAGTGTCATAGGCTATACTTTATTTCCGTATTCTCACAGGAACGGGAACTACGCGGCACGTCAGCTAATTGTCTATATTTTTTTAACTTAGCATAACTTCAGTTGGATTTCATTTCAACTGTCACTATAAAACATCACAGAAAAAAAAGCAATCATCATATTTAACAAGCTATATACGGCTCACTGTTGAGTACGAGTCTCCTCTCAGAATGGCCTGGAGTTAGGCTAATAATCCATCACGGTGATCCAATTCACACACGTATAGAATTAAGAAAATTATCAAGTTTCCTCACGATGATGGAGGTGTATGGCTGGATCGGATTCAAATCTATGCCTTCAGAATAGAGCGCAGAGGTCGTAGTCACTATTACGGCTGTTAAAATCCTACTAATATTATAAACACGAAAGTTTGTACGCATGTTTGGATGTTTGTTACTCTTTAACGCCGCTACTACTCAAGCGATTTGGCTGAAATTTAGAATGGAAATAGATTTTACTCTGGATTAATACATACATACTTTTTTATCCCGAAAAAATCCATGGTTTTTCGAGATATGCAAAAACTGATGATTTTGATGATATGAACGTTTGTTACTTTTGCACGCCTCGACTACTGAACCGAATTAGCTGAAATTTGGTATTGAGGTGTATTAAAGCCTGGATTAACACATAGGCTACTTTTTACCCCGGAAAAATCCATGGTTCCGTCCCCGAGGGATTTGTGAAAAACTAAATTCCGCTAGAAAATAAATGAACGATACTGAACACAAATCACAACATTATTACAGTGAACCAATCCGTGATCTATAATCAAAGAAAACGTATCCACACAAAAATAGATATTGAAAAATAAAATCCAACACAGCAATTTACAAAACACCCGAGAACAATCCACGTTCAACTAACGGGCGCAGTATCGCAAACAGCTACGGGAAATTGAAGAATCAACGAACAATGGGAACAAATTGCGGTAGAAATGTGTAGCGAACAATCAAAATACGAGTCCATCATATAAATGTAACCCACAAGGTGGTAGCAAATCGTATATACCCCATTCCACGGATTATATCGTAGCGTTATATTTCAAATCGAGCTTACGTCCGTTTGCTCCGGGATATTTGATAGGGTTGACATTCGATGTTTGTCATGTTTCAATTTTGCGCATGAGAGAAAAGTATGCTATTTAAAAGAGTAATTTAAGAATAAGTATCACTACATAGTATAAAATAAAACAAAGTCGCTTTCTCTGTCCCAATGTATGCTTAAATCTTTAAAATTAACGCAACTGATTTTGATGTGGTTTTTTTTAATATGATAAAGTGAGTGAGGAAGGCTTATATGTATAATTTCTGGTTCTCGCGGGATTTATGAAAAGCTGAAATCCACGCGGAGTATCTATTATTATTTTACTATTGTATTAAAGACCAACCAGTTTATGACTAAGGGCTCTGTATGAATGCGAAAATAGCCGGGTTGTATCACGTTGTACGTACGTACGTACGTGTCTGACGTTGTATCACGAGTGTTTTTGCCGTGTTTCATAATAAATTAATATGAATAATACTCAGGATAGTTTAAATTCTGAAATACTTTTCAGTTCTTATAGTCACAATTTACTTTAATATTATAGTACCAACGGAATGAAAGAGAGAGCGATATTTTCGATTTCGCTACTATTGGTCGATATTTTGTCTTTTTCTCATGTCGAGAAACATTGTTGGGAACATCTTAGGTCTTCTACGTGTTAATGTTATAACTTGTACTCAAATACTCGTAGGTAAATAAAAATATGGATTTAGCTCAGATTAATGAAGTGAAAATAAATATTTCAAAAATGTCGACAAAATTAAAAATCCTAAAATGATTTTTTATTTTATTGACAACCCTGAATTAACTGAACTAAACCGAGGAACCGAGCATTTAAACAATGATTTGATAGTGTTTGGATATGGGGTTATTATTAGGTATACGAACAGTTGGTTTTGCATTACACTTTGGGCGATCTGGGATATGCCCTAAGGGTCTTAGTTCTAAGTTTGTACAGCATTGTTCTCATGATATAATGTTTTCGATTTCCTTATGAACTTATAGTAGTATAATATTATACAATTTTAGAGCAGGAAAACATACAAGACAAAAATTAGCTCTCAAAACCTTAATATTTTACAAAGAGGATCCCTAAATCGAAAAATAGTGGTATAAGATCCCTCATGTCTTTCAAATACCTATCCAAAGATACTTCCATAGTTAAACGAATAAAAAAATATCATCTCCACTTTACACGTAGGGGAGGTACCCTAAAAAATATTTTACAAAATTTTATTTTACGGTTTTTTTTAACTGTTTTAATGTACCTATACTAGAGTTTAGCTAAGTAATATTAAAAATAATAAGTTATTACATTTTAAAAGTTAGGACAACAAAAGTTACAGAAAACGCAACTATTTATTTCTGTTTCACAGAAAATGTATAATTAAAGCTGATGGATATAGGATGTCATATTATCTACCACTGGTGATGTTTAATAATAATAATAATAATAATAATTTATTTATTCATGAGAAAGTACAGAAGGTTTACAGAACTTGCTATAGACATACATACTTTCTACCTTGACAGGTGTATGAATATTAAAAATAATATTATACTAACTAATAACTCCAAAATTCCAATAATTAAATATTCAATCGGTGAACATGGTATAAATAAAAATAAAAAAAAAATACAAGTACAATTAGCATAATTTGACGAAGCATTCTTAACATCAAATATAAATAATTAATATACTATCAGAATCCATTAAAATTAAACAATGTCAATATAAATGCTATGTCAGGTGTAATGCAACATTAAATCAATCAATGTCATATAATTAAAAAAATGAAGTCAAAAATTAAAAATTAATGTCAGAAATTAAAATTAAAATTGTCAATAATTTATAAGAAAATCATAACTGATTATATTTATTGTTGCATTCAGAATTTGTCATTTAAAAAGTCTTTTACACAGTAATAATTTTTATATAATAATAATTTCAATAAATATTTTTTAAAAGACAAAAATGACATGTCATAACTGTGCGGTGGCAACTTATTATAAATACGTATAGCTGAGCAATACACATTATCCCTATACAAGGCCAAGTGTTGGTAGGGTACACATAATTTATTTTTGAGCCTTGATTCTGGGTTTAATTCTGATTTAAACTTGAAATATTCGGGATTCTTTTTTATTAAAATGCAGATTTCAAATATGTACAAACATGGAAGTGGTAGAATTTTTAGCTTCTTAAACAAAGGCTTGCAGCTATCCGTCCAATCAGCATTACATATAGCCCTAATGCAACGCTTCTGTGCCTTAAATGCTAGATGCGCTTCAGTTGAATTACCCCAAAGTATCAATCCATATCTTAATAAGGAAGAGGCGTAACCATGATATGCTAGAATTGTTGCATCCACAGATACAACTTGCCTTATGCGTCTTAAGGCATATACATATTTGTCAATTTTTAGAATAAGTTGTTGAATATGAGCCTTCCAATTACAATACTTATCTAATGTAATACCTAGAAATTTATTTTCATCCACTTCCTGAATGCACGTATCATTTAGTTTTATATCAATCTTTTGTAGTTGAGATTTATAAGTTTGAAATCGCATTATATTCGTTTTGCCCATGTTAACATTTAAATTATTATTTTTTGAAAAATTACTTGACATACATTATCAATGAAAAAAAAAATTAAACATTTCTTTAATGTGGATTATTTGCTTTCTAGCAAGTGACCTCGAAGTGTGAAAAAAATAGACCAATGTCCACCAATGACGGCGGAGAATTTTCAGTCCCATCTCTCTCGTCCCAACGCAATAAAAGAGAAAGTGATATTTCCGGTAGCGCCGATATTTTTTGACATTTTTGTATCTTTCTTCACGAGACACTTCTATCTTATATTATTTGTTTCGTTGTTGACCACTAACATTGAATTGACATCCTCTTTTGAGCGCCTCATTTTTCATGAAACATCTAAAAGTAATTAATATCATTGGCTCTACACTATTGCGTCTCTAAATAAATCCAAATAACCCATTACAAAGTTTCATCGGTTCATAACTACGAAATATTCGTTCGCGGAGCTGAGAGTAAATCAAACTTGGCACTGGGAGCACGATGTCTTTAACGGTCGTTAAGAATTTAATCGTCTAACTTTTCAGCTTAAAGCCGTTTTACCAGACTGTATTATGTTGCTTGGGGATTACCCTTTACCTACATGTTCTTAGCCAAAATAGAATTTGTGTTGTTACGCACGGGGCCATAGAATGAGACATTATAGTTCGCACAAAACTTCTAGTCTATTCTGTTGTGCTATTCTGTAAAGATGTTTTTAACTCGACAGAGCTTCGAATTCGTATGTATGTGTAGAGTATAGATAGTACTGTGTTTAACTTGGTTTCATAGGTCTCAGCTGCGAAACCATAAGCCTCGGTAGTGAGTAGAATTACTTGTACATATGCATGTATCTGCAAAGAAATAAATTGATTGATTGATTGATTATGTTTTCTATGGTAAAAGCTCCAATTTTACTCTACTTATATACTGACTTCATGGACGCATTTTTAAGAAGATTGACAAGTGTGCAGTTTGTCACTAGCAATTTTTCTTACGCCTTTGTTCGCAACAGACAATATTTTTTTTTTTTATTCTTACATGTTCTGGAATGGAAGCAGACTAACTTGTTGGGAGGAAGATGAAAATCCACACCCCTTTCGGTTTCTACACGACATCGTACCGGAACGCTAAATCGCTTAGCAGTACGTCTTTGTCGGTAGGGTGGTAACTAGCCACGGCCGAAGCCTCCCACCAGCCAGTCCTGGACCAATTAAGAAAACCTCAATCGATCCAGCCGGGGATCGAACCCAGGACCTCCGTCTTGTAAATCCACCGCGCATACCACTGCGCCACGGAGGTCGTCAAATAGAATTATAGATAGTATAAAAACCACACCTTAGATACGAGCTATATAATTGCATCTAAAATCCCCCTGAAGAAAGCTGTGCGGGTAGGTAAGCTAAATGATCGATGGCGAAGATGCCCCCAAAATGATTTATATGTAAGAACCTGGGCAGGGACTGATTATACGGCTGACTGCAAACGGATTTATAGTTGACCTCACCGTAATTGCTTGAGTTATAACCAGACGGTATGATTTCGTTTGTGGAAGCTCTGTTTATACTGATAATTCTCTTAGAATTAAAATGATGTTAATAATACAAAGAAAGAATGAATTTGTGTATGCGTGGAGAATATACCTAAAAAACACATCACGGCACGAATTTGAAAAACAAGCTAATTATCTATACTTCTAATAAATCTGTAGAGATGTCAATTCTGTACATGAAATATATTTGCAAAATAACTATCATGGGGTGATTAGTTATCGATACTGATGCCAAAAATGCAATCAGTAAAATTTTTGTCTGTCTGTCTGTCTGTCTGTCTGTATGTTCTTTATAGAAACAAAAACTACTCGACGGATTTTAACGAAACTTGGTACAAATATTCTTCATGCTCCTGGGCAGGTTATAGTATACTTTTCATCACGCTACGATCAATAGGAGCAGAGCAGTGAAGGGAAATGTTGGGAAAACGGGAGAAGTTACTCAATTTTTTAAGCTTCCGTCGCGTGGTATGTTCATTATAGAAAAAAAAACTACTCGACGGATTGTAACGAAACTTGGTACAATTATTCTTCATACTCCTGGGCATGTTACAGTATACTTTTCATCACGCTACCATTAATAGAAGCAGAGTAGTGAAGGAAAATGTTGAGAAAACGGGAGAAGTTACTCCATTTATTAAGCTTCCGTCGCCGTCGCATGGTAGAGTAAGGATAGGGTAGGGTTAGGGTAGTGGTAGGGTAAGGATAGGGTAGTGGTATGGTAGGCGTAGGGTAGGGGTAGGATAGGGGTAGGGTAGGGGTAAGGTAGGGGTAGGGTAGGGGTAGGGTAGTAGAAGGGTTTCACGCAGGCGAAGTCGCGGGCGTCCGCTAGTAAATAAATAAAACTAACATCAATGAGGAACATACGAAATGTTGTCTATTTTATTCGACGGATTTTGTAGGCTTACAAAAGTATCTGAATATTAGAATATTTATCAGAATGAAGATGAATTGGGGTCAGTCATAGAATTATAACTGTTTGACTGACTAATATGACATATCGAAGTACAGCTCAAACTACTGGAGCTACCATCATAAAAAATTGTATAGAAGTTTAATTTCCTTTCTTTTTTTTTTTGTTTCATTTTTGTATTATAACTTAAGCACAATAATTAAAATTAAATTGATTTTATGTATGCCTAGTAATAAGTATGGTAATAAAGATTATTTATTATTATTATTATTATTCATTTACTTACATAGTAGATTTAGCAAGGAAAGATGTTTTGTCCATATTAGTATCCTATAATATCCAGTAATACCACCTGTACCAGTAGCAACATAAGTACTACAGAGTACAACCCAGGAAACGGAGCAGGTTTGAACTTTGTTACAGTCCAATGTCCATCTATTTGAGAACTTATGAAGACAAACCTTCTCCTTTTTTTGACGGCCTCCGTGGCGCAGTGGTATGCACGGTGGATTTACAAGACGGAGGTCCTGGGTTCCTATCCCCAGCTGGGCCGATTGAGGTTCCGGTACGATGCCGTGTAGAAACCGAAAGGAGTGTGGATTTTCATCCTCCTCCGAAGAAGTTAGCCCGCTTCCATTTTAGACTGCATCAACACTTACCATCGGGTGAGATTGTAGTCAGGGGCTAACTTGTAAAGAATAAAAAAATAAAAATAAAAAGCGACCAAAAAATCAATTAAATATTGTGGTGTGGTAAGTGAAATACTCGTAAAACAATACTAGTCGCATATTTAAATGGAAACCTGTTTATATTTTGTCTTTTCAATATTTTTTTAATATTTTGCTATCTTATGGCTGTTAGACATCATTATGTATTTTGATGTTTCACTAAAAGAACAGGTCTCCCATAGGCTTCACGCTGCTCCAATGCAAGTTAGTGTGCTTAGGGTGTGAATTTTTCAACTCTGTAACGATTAATATCAGAATATGTTAACGATAATAACACGGGCTGACAATTTACCGTGTTGTCCGAGGCAAGAGCAAGTTCCCAACTAAGGACTGACAATGTTTATTGACGATGAAAATAAAGAAAAGCTTAATATGCACATTTAAAAACGCTACTTTTCTGTGTATGTAATAATATGGTAAGAGAGTTTGTAGAAGTTTTTTTTCTTTTTAAGTGAATAGTCACATACAAAGAAAATAACGTCAATATAAAATAGGTAGAATTGAATAGTATTACAAAATAACATTTTATTTTATATCCCCGATTATTGTATCACAATGAAATGGCAGAATATGGGTTTTCATTTATGTACGCAAAAATAACAGTAAAACAAGATGTTCCTTACATCTCGAAGGACTAGAAAAGACGTTCCGTCGATATGTAAACGAGTCCCAAGAATCGTAATATACCAAAACATTTGCTTGTCGCTGCCGAAAAAAATATATTTACGCAGTTCGCGTAATGGAATTCTAAATTTTACGGCGTTCGTCGAAATATTGGCGCTAAAAAGTGATATCGACGTATTGTATGAATAATATATTATGTTATTATTTTTATCTGTTAGCGGGTGGAATTCAAAACAGGACCGACGAAAAGCTGTTTGTTTTATCAATTTGTATAAATCTAATATTTACACGCCAGCTTAGTACGTGTGAGGGTTATTTGTTTAATTTGTAAAAAGTGTTGAAGGTTGGTGTACAGGTTACTCTTATGGCCGTAATAAGTTAGGTTAGAATAAAACACTATGCAGTTACACAGTATGCGTCTTACCCGCACAACGTCACGGAACGCAAGTCGTACGACTTCTGTTTCGTTTCCCCGCGCCCGCACCCCGCACGCAGTGCTTGTAAGTTGCATACATTTATTATATGTTACATCTACCCTTTACAAAATAAAATTTGAAAAATAAAAGTAAACATTATTTTCAATACTAATCTACAATCAAATCTATAAAACATAATACAGTCGATACAATCAGGCTTCATTCGCTTCTGGGCAACTGCCCACGGATTCATTCGCTTCTAGACAAACTGCCCCTCTTTCCTTGTCAGCATATTCCTTTACCCTTCATTTTGTTCAGCGTATCTCCGTCTTTGGTTTCGTAATCTACCTCTGTAAATACTATAGTAGAAGGTTACTTATCTCTAAACTGACGCCTGAAAAAGAGTTCTGCAGGTGATTTTCCTATGACGGAATGGGTTGTGCCATTGTACCTACATTGCTTGAGAATTTCGTTCGCGCATGGTAATTACAATTGGCAGTGATTGGTCAATGACTAAATTTAAATAACTTTCGACGTCAAAAGGTAGTGGAAATTGATTAACTTAGATCGATAGATTATTTTTCTTACCGGGTGTATAGACGATTTTAAAATTATACGATTGCAATCGTAGAACCCATCGTTCTATTCTTGCGCACGGTTTGGATTCCGCAGGCTAATTCACTTTCTTTGATGTATGCTAGTTGACATTAACGAATTTGAGATTCTATGTAATGATTCTATATAAAAATGTCGTCCATTGCTTACTGGTGGATATCACACAGTAGGTAAATGACATTTTGTCAATTGATTTGATGTTTATTTTAATAGGTTGATAATAAAGACCAAAATAATGAATAGGCCAGCTGATCCAAATATTACTTCTAAAGACATTTACAAGCTCGAAACTATCCTTACCAAACCGATACATATTAAAATGTTTTACCGCTCAGATTAATGCAGGCGCCTCTTTCTCGGTCTTGCAATAGCGTTTTTTCGCGATCAGTGAGACTATTGTAACCGTATGCATTATTACGCGCCCTTTATTATTAAGTTGAGCGAGCACAGCCCCTAACCAAATGAGACGGCATCAGCATAGTCTTAAGTACGATCAAGAGGGTCATAATAACCTAAAGTTCTAATCTGACTCATGATACATTTCAAACCATCAAATGCTTGTGAATGTTGATCACATCAATGAGAAGTAATATCAGCACTCTTTCCTAGTTTTAGTCTTAACAGTTCGCGTTAAGCTTCAGTCCACGTTGCTGAGTTTGGAATCCATTTACCACGTAATTAACAAATCCTAAAAAGCTTTGTACCTCTTCAATAGTTACAGGTTCTTGGAACGCTTCTATTGGTTATATGTACTTATCAGTTTATGTCCAAGAAATTCAACTTGTCTAACCTTGTAAGTACTTTGGCTTCATTTAGCAGACCAAGATTAACTTTTAAAACCTGCAAAACATTTATAAGTCTAGTATCATGTCTACGCAGATGCAAACATATCTATTTGCTTTTAAAACAGGCACTTATCGTCAAATCGAATCTAATGGTTCGTTACAGTCTCTGTAATGTCTAAATCCATGAGCTGTTGCATTGTCTTGTTGATTCTAGTTTCTATTTCCATTCAAGGGCATGAGAACTCTTCGGCAAGTTTGAGCAACTGTTTTGATAGAAATGTCTATAGGCATATGATTTTCAACATCGTTGAACTTAGGAAACATAGTTATGTTTGACTGTATTTACATCAAATCAAAAATCATTTATTTCAAGTAGGCTCAGTTTAAAAGCACTTTTGACACGTCAGTTGACTATTTGTAACGATTCTACCACCGGTTCGGAAGGCAGGTTCTGCTGAGAAGAAACCAGCAAGAAACTCAACAGTTGCTCTTTTTAAAAAATCATACAACATTGTAATTTACAATTGATGACAACATTACAATTTCTTATAGTTTTACTTCCTGTGTGAAGGTGGAAGCTGATCCAACGGCCTCTAAGCATCTATTCCAACCTTTAAAACCCCAAGCTCAGTGGCGGCGTCATTTATAACATAAAAAGCTTTTGATACTTGGAAACCTGTTGTCGACTGTTATGGTACAGACGAAGGACCCGAAAATAAAGAGGGTTTTGACTTCCGTAAGCCATAAATTCTTTGTTCGGTTTCTAAGTTGGTTTTCAACACGAACACCATTTTATTTTTTTAAAATTTCCAGGTAACATCATTAATAATGTTACATCATTAATAATTACATTTACCACCCGAATCTATTAACTGTTTCTACGGTCCCCAATGTACTCTTAATGGTATCAAACGTTGAAAATATAATCCACTTATTCTTTTCTAGAAAAATCTCTAGATTTTTCTTCTTGGAATTTCTATCTTCACTATTTTCGCTAATATTCCTTTTTCTAGATCTAGTTCTGCACAGTTTGCGGAAATGTCCTAGATTACACACATTTTATGCATTTTTTGTTTCGGACTGGGCTAAACTTGTCATCGTTTGAATGATTGCCACCACAGCGAGATCAGGGAGTTGCATTCAAACTCTTTTTAAATTGCCAGTCACCATGTTTATAGACATATCTTTACTTGGTCCAGATGAGTTGAAGTTACTAAGTTGTCGGTTTACTGTCTCTAAGGCGTTCGCCTCTGTAATAATCTTATCTAGAGTCACCTCGTCACCAAGAGTCAGAATCGCTTTCCTTAATTTGGCCGATTCACATTTCTTAGTGATTTGATCGATCATGTGTTCTTTAGGAGCAATGAATTTGCATTTAGAACATTGACGTCTGAGCCTGACAAGAAATTTTTCAAATTTCTCTCCTTCCTCTTGTTCGTTAGGCTACTAAACAAATGGCGCTCATAAACTACACAACTTTGTTTAGGAGCGAAGTACTCATCAAGCTTATTTATAGCTACTACACAATTGTCATTAGTTTTCGTCAGCAGTGTCTATATGGGCCCCGGGTATATCATAATATATTTCCTGCAAGCTTAATCCACCCATATGTAAGAGCACAGCTCTTTTTGTTTCTGGCGTGGTAACATTGGCCGCTATGAGGTACAACCCAGGTGCACGCTTCCATTTTTCCCAACGTAACCCAAGTGAAACTGGATCACCGTCGCAATCTAAAGATTCTAAAGGTGATAAGTGCGACATTTTTTGGTGTACCTGTTAGGATACGCATTATTCGATTTTTCGAATTACCTTTAAATCTTATATTTTATCCATACTGGCCACATAGTAGGTATATTTCAATATAACCATTACAGGATATTTTTTTTTTTTTTTTTTTTTTGCCGAACTCCGACCAAAAAGTTGATATACTAGGTACCGTTCCGACTTTAGCCGAACTACCATTAGATCAAGATAGATAGACTTTATTCTAGTAGCCATTAAAATATCCTTTAGGAACCGTTTAGTTTTCTAGCTTCCTCTTAGCTTGGTTAAGGAGTTAACATCCTTTATAGGTACTGTTCCGACTTTCGCCGAACTACCTCTAGATCTTATTGCATTAGCCATTAAAAGATCTTTTAGGAACCATTTAGTTTTCTAACTTCCTCTTAGCTTGATTAAGGAGTAATGTCCTTTTTAGGTACTGTTCCAACTTTCGCCGAACTACCTCTAGATCTTATTATTGAAAGATCTTTTAGGAACTGTTTGATTTACCAAACTTCCTCTTAGCTTGATTAAGGAGAAATGTCCTTTTTAGGTACTGTTCCGACTTTCGCCGAACTACCTCTAGATCTTATTATTGAAAGATCTTTTAGGAACTGTTTGATTTACCAAACTTCCTCTTATCTACACCCATTTTAATCTAATATTGTTGACATAACGAAAGTAAGTTAATTATAAATAAAGTGTAATTATAAATAAAGTAAGTAATACACACTTTTATATATTTAGGTCTTACAATCAAATATGAAACTAAGTTATAACTTAGGTAGGCATATAGGTATCACAAGTTCAGTGCAAATAATTTGAAGATTAATAAACTACCTACGACGGCCAATGATGTTAAATACTGTGTGTTACTAGGTCATGAAAAATGAGGCGCTCAAAAGAGGAAATTTCCACATCTCAATGTTAGTTGTGGTCAACAACGAACGTTATTTAAACAAATAATACATTCAGGAATTCAGGAAGTGTAAAACTAGATATAAGTACAAATAAATAATGAAATTAAAGACATAATTGCGCATGAGTGCGCACAGTTTTGTAGCCTATTATTCTGATCACTTTTTGCGGTGATTTTATAGGGACATAACCGATCTATAGTATAAAATTATCATTGACGACGGCCGTCGTCGATTGTACTGTGGGGTAGGTGTGAAGTGGCGTAATGCAAAAAGCGGCCTTCGCAAAATATACAAACATACATGAAACATGAAATGTGATATTTAGTTTTATTCGTGTATACACACATTGTTCAAAATACCCACAATTTTGATTAGCAAAAAGTAAATTGGTTAGGTAATATTTCTTTATCTTGTGAATTTCTTAACATCACTATAAATTATTTTACCTAACTACCTATATCCTGTGTACTTTCTGTCAACAATATGTCGATTGGTACCTTTACACACGATGTGTCATGGGTGTAGAAACATAATATTTAGGTAGGTACTAACCAATGTAACAAATTCAACTTTGCTGTATAACTCCGTTATTATTACGTTATTTTATAATTAGGTACCCACCATTCCTCAAAACAAAACTTATTTGAATTTTCCTTTATGTACCGTTAATACACAACCGAGTAGGTATTAATTTATACCATCTACCTGGGACCTATCTGTAGATTTTATATAGTAAAAAGTAATAGAGAATATTTAATACTTAACAGATTATGATGTTAAACAACAAAGCTGACCGGTTACTGATTTACCTCTCGATTACTGCATTAAAGTTTCATTATGCATTTCTTTTATTGTGCGCATTGTGCGCATTCTTACTAACCTTGAAGTTTAGTATCCTGGCAGGGTCGCCACTTGTACAGGTTACTCTTATGGCCGTAATAAGTTAGGTTAGAATAAAACACTATGCAGTTACACAGTATGCGTCTTACCCGCACAACGTCACGGAACGCAAGTCGTACGACTTCTGTTTCGTTTCCCCGCGCCCGCACCCCGCACGCAGTGCTTGTAAGTTGCATACATTTATTATATGTTACAGTTGGTAAGCCCATTAGGGTTACTGGCATAAATTTGCTAGATTTTGCGTGAGTGTATTCTAACTACATTTCTCTTTATCGTGCGAGCTGACAATAGTTGACTCATATCAAATTGAATATAAACAATATGAATTTTGTATAATACAAATAATAAGAGTTCGAAATATATCGATATTAATTAATAAAAGTTAAGGATTTCACAGAAAACTGAATTTAAATATCATGTATTTTTAAAATTTTTCAAACGTCTAAAACGCTGTCGTCCATTTTGTGACGTTACATTGTACCAAACGTCAAACCAGGAGCTAATATTTTTGCCAAACGCTCCATTTGGTAAAGGATTTGTTAACGTGACCTCATGAAACTATTAAAATGTATACCATAATGGCCGGCAGCGTTTTGGCTCGTATTGTCAAAAAATATTTATATAGTTATATTTAGTATATTTAGTGGAACGATAAATAACACTTTAAGACCATTTAAAAAAATGGCAGCTAGCGTATTCTGGTGCTTAACTATTGACTATCTCAGGAACTACTAATCCGATTTGAAAAATTCTTTCTGTGTTAGATAGCCCATTTATCGAGAAAGGCTATAGGCTATATATATTATATATTATCCCTGTATTCCCACGGTAACGGGAACCATCCAAAACCGCGCGGCGCAGCTTGTATGTAAATAATATTATTGTATTTATAGTCATATGGTACCTGATTCACATAATCACATATTCATACCACGCAGTACATTTACGTTAATAGTTTAACCAATGAAATAGAATATCAAAATAACGTTTTTGAAACCGTAAAATTTGAAAGGGAAAGGAAATAAAATCCAATTTATAACAATGTAGCAGTCCGACGCGAATTGGAAACAAAACATTTGCTTAGACATTTCGCAACTCGGCGGTCCCAAACGAAAATCCTATTATGCAAATATGTAAAAGCTGGCTGTATCGATCGGGACTGATATTGGCGTTTGATTTGCAAACAAACACCGCCTTCTGTTTTTAAACGAGTACAATGAACGGTTATACAATGGTGTGTGTAAATTTTATAGGGTTGTGGGAATGTGGAACTGGGTATTCTGATTCTCCTTTATTATTATTAGGGGCTACTCGTGTAGCTTTCGCTGTATTGTTTCTCTTATTGTTTAATTATGATACTGTTCGTGTAGTTATGTGTATTATTAGTTTTAGAATTTTAGAATTTAAGCCATCGTGAGGGTTATTCATATTAATTGATTATGAAACACGGCTAAAACTCACGTGATATTAGGTCGGAGTATGCCCTACTAGTTTGAAACCCATACGTGGCCCTTAGTCATGAGCTGATTATTGCAACGTGGAACGCGGCAATATGCGAAGCGGCAGCGCGACGCGCAGCTGCTCGCATCGCGCGCTGGGAGAGGGGTTGAGTGGTGGGGAGTGAACGTTCCGTTACACTCTCTGACGGTTCATTAATGTCATCTTCATTAGACTCATCTTCTTGTAAGCAAACCAAACTAACGCTATCTTGTTATATGTGACAATGAAAGAAATAACGGTTTCCACGCTGTCGACACGGCAGCAACCATCCATGGTCCCGATTAAAATTTCTTGTATTATTGTATTATTAGTTTTATGCGTGTGGTTTGTGAAAAACAGAATATCACGCAAAACTGACTGGCGTCTGCTAGGACTATAGCTTTGTCTCATGATTTTAATTTTCTTTATTGCAAACTATTGGACATGCTCGACTCTGTCGCGTGAAACTGTGTTCTTTTTTGTAATCTTTTATTAACCGACTTAAAAAAGGGGTGGTTCTTAATTTGACTCGTATGTTTTTATTCTTATTTTGTTTGAAATAGTATACTTCCAGATTGGTCCCAAATTCTCATGAAAATCGGTTAAGTAATTTTGTATTAAAATGAAAACAACTAAATTGCCCGTACTGTGGCGCTTTCATTACTTAAGCTAGGACTTAGGGTCCTAGCTTAAGTAAATAGAAAAATAAAATCTTTTTAACAAAAAAATCAACTGACTTCGAAAGCACCTAAAATAAACTCAAAAAAAAAAATAACATCGTATGTGCTACCTTCTGATCACTTTGAAGGCGGTGCCAATTTAAGATTTTATAGTTTCAAAATATAGGCTTTGTGAGTTTTTAGTTAAAACGTTAAAAGACTTTTCTTGTTTTAGATGAACGTTGAAAACAAATAGCGCTGAATTTTTACAGATGAATTCGTCTTTTATAGGAATTGGGAACAAATTTAGATGAAGTCGTAAATCTTTTGTCCGAGATCTAGATTGAGTTTTTCTTCTACTACTAATTATTGTTTGCCTGATTTTTGTATTTTACAACTGTTGCCAGCGACGCGTAGTATTAAGATTTTTAGGATCATTCCTTTATTTTATCTGGGGAGATTACAATTTGATTGTAATCTCCCCAGATAAAATAAAGTATCACGCAATACTTTCATTAAAGATAACTTTTTCTAGTAACTGATTCAAGAAAGAAGAAAAAAAATCGGTTGTCTGTAAAGTCGGTTTACTGACGACAGTTGAACGTGACAACGTCATAAGAAAATACTGCATTTTTCAAAAGAATATGTTCGTTTTTCTAAAATACTGTTTAATAATCTTCACAGACCAGAACATACTTTATTTCTTGTAAAAAAGTTGGCAACCCTAGGGCGAGGGAACGACGCATAACGTCATCTTTTATGGATCGGCCGGCTTCATCGAATTATAAGACGTTGTCTCATCAAAAATGTTTAATAGTACTGTGAGGTCTTAGAACATTAACGCGTACACAGCACAGGTCATTAAAACTTATACTTAAGTTCACATACTTAACTCGTTAACTCGATAAATACACAGCAGTCAAAATTTTAACTGCGGTCATAAAGCGTTTCTTAATCGCCATAAAAATGTTGATTAAACTTAATTTTAAGGAAAATGTCAGTCACGTATGGTTCAAGCACCGTGCGATATAAAGGACAATAAAAACTTTTCTTGTTTAAAACGCTGCCAACGACAATATAGACCCACGGAGTTCGATGAATGGGGTTCCCTTTCATGGGGATTTGGAACGAAGCCGGGTGAAAACCGTAAATCTTTTGTTATGTTTCGGATTGAGTTAATGTTAGATTTACCTTTTGATGTCGAGTAATTGGGCGCGTTGATGTTTTATTTATTACTTGCGAGATTTTTGCCTGCCGATTTGCGAAGCTTGTGATCTTTGATTAAAGCTTAAATGCGTCTTACTTTCTTTAGCTCTTTGTTAGCTATGTTAAGCGGGGGCATAATGTATTTTTTATAGGGATTATATTACTTGTATGGAAAAAATATTTATCCTTAAGACTCTCAGAGGACGACGACAACGAAATAATAGGTATAATCAAAATAACTACTTTATAGGAGTCTATATTTTTTATCATTGCTGCTATTTTTTATTTGTTCACGTCGTGTGGAGGGTAATACCTATATGGTATCACAAAAATAAACCTTCAAGGTCATTGGCCAGTGGGACTCATAGTTCAAAGAATCGATTGTGGTTTGGAGCTGGAAATTACCTAGACGGATGATGCCGTGGTCGACTTGATGAACCAATAAATTTGACGTTTTATGATAAATCAATACTTATTATAAATAAAATTGAAATGTCTCTATGTGATTTTAAAACAGCTGTATTTTCTCAAATGTAAAGTAAAACACAAACAAGGATTCTCAAGGATCTGTTTGTCTGTTTGTCCAAGCTAACCTGAGGAATAAAGGATAAAGGAGAAAGGAGGAAAACCCTGAGGAGGAAACAGCTAAAGCAACTTTAACTGGACTAATAATTAAGATAAATAATAATTAAGAGGTTAAAAGAGGTTATTAAGTAACATATGAGTAAATGCTACTTTTATCCCGGAAAAATCTATGGTTTTTGCAGGATTTTCAAAAAAACTGAGTTTCACGTGGAGGGAGTTAGTTTTAATTTATAAAATCTTTAATACATATTCTTTACATTGTATAAAACTTATTATGTAATACCATCTAATGAAAATAATAAGTAAGTATATTATTTTTATTAGATGGTCACAGCAGCGGCGTGCACTTCATAGATGCATAAACACAATGCATACCCTGAGAATTCATTAGGTGCCCTGTATTGGAGGAGGAATTTTCCATTTTGTACAATTTGTATCTATAGTGCGTACCCTAGTTAAAAACGTTGTGCACGCCAATGAGCCATAGGTATATAATATCAAAAACATTCTAAGTCAATGTTATATTAAGTGTCTTTTCGTTCTTCAAATATAGATAGTTTGTATAGTCGGTAGGCATCCATTAATCACCCGAAATCCACCAAATTCCTGATATTACGGCGAACTCGTAAAGGGTCCATCACGCAACAAAGCCTCGTGAACTATTCGCTGTGACTTCCGAGCAACTGAAGCAGTAAATCACAGTAACAAATAGGTATATAAAATAATTGTTCGGTCCAGTTGAACCTTCAAAATAAAGACATTTATGTTGTTGAAATAATCTATACTAATATTATAAAGCTGAAGAGTTTGTTTGTTTGATTGAACGCGCTAATCTCAGGAAATACTGGTCCGATTTGAAAAATTCTTTCAATGTTACATAGCCCATTTATCGAGGAAGGCTATAGGCTATATATTATCCCCGTATTCCTACGGGAACGGGAACCACGCGGGTGAAACCGCGCGGCGTCAGCTAGTTATTTTATAATACGTAAAATTGTTCAGTCCATTTGAACGTTCAAAATAAAGACATTTATGTTGTTGAACTTTTATTATTTTATAATACAAAAAAATTGTTCAGTCTATTTGAACGGTTAAAATAAAGACATTTGTGTTGTAGTACTTATATTTTATACCATTTCCTCATTTATTTATTACTTCTTTTTATATTTTTATTACTATTATACGAAAACCTGTATTATCGTTAACACAGTATATTTAAATGATTTATTGTACAAAAGTGTTGTAACAGATTAGAATGTCTCATAGTCTAAATCTGGCTTAGGTACTTTGTATTAAACATAATTGGTTGTTTCCCTGAGCTATATTGAAAAGCCCCAGCGAAACTATTGTCCGAGTATTTTTACGTGATCGAATCATAAATGAAGAGATACGTAAATGAACCAAAGATATAGTTCTAAAATTTGTGAAGCTGAAGTGGAAATTGTAAGTGGTGGTTCCAAGATGAGGCGGTAAGGTATAGTATTTCGGCACAGGCAATCGCAGTTGGTCGCAAAGGAAATCACAGAATGCAGGTGGATTTGGACCATGGTGTTTGGAAGTTCCCGCAAAATTACCCAATGGGCGTTAGGCCTTCATTGGGTGGATTGTGATTTGTGATTAAAATATTGACACTTAACATCAGGTAACCTGCTCGAACTGACGACCATTAATCTATATATATGTAAATGAATCCATATATCACTGTTTGTTATTGTCAGGAGAAGGTTCTTATAACAGAAACAAATTAAAAAAGGGTAGGAGTAAGGTAGGGATGGGTAGGGTAGGGGTAATGGTAGGGTAGGGGTAGGCTAGGGACAGTTGAAAATTTACATCGAGTTTCACGCGGACGAAGTTGCGGGCGTCCTCTAGTACAAAATATATAACAAACATATATACTTCAAATGTACTCGTTATATATAAAAATAATAAACTCGTTTCAACAGAAATTGTACCTACACCATAAGTGATCCCAAAATTTCAAAAGCCTGGAAGGCGTTGCAGCTTGATTTCACCACCTAATTACTGAAGTTTTGCCAACCTACTCGCCCTCTATGTACTATGCAAGCTGTTTTGAATCTAACCCCAATTAAATTAAAGTCCATTATTGCTAGCTTTGTTCTCTTTACTAAATAAACGAGTGTTACGGAACTTTTGCTTTTCATATAATTCTCTTGTACCACTGTTTGTGGTTTCGACGCGCCGTGAGATAATTTATTATAGGCCTTTATAAGGCGCGTACTGTTAGCTCTCTCATATATATGTGAGTAATGTTTCCGTCATATATCACACAGTGTTAAAGGTTGTTTACCTTTTAGTATAAATACATTTTAACATTGCTAAAGTGGTTTGAATGTGAACATGGTATTACAGTAATTATTAAAATAAAACGAAATACAGTAAACGATATAATAGCTCCACCATTTTCTAGAAATTATTAGTGATAGAGCAAGCATCTCTATGTTCCAGTTTGAAGAATATGGTCGCCGGTGAAATTATAAGGACACTAGCCGCGGTTTCAGCCACTTAGTTCCCGTTCCTGTGAGAACACGAAGATAAAATATACCCTATGACACTCACAAATGACGTGGCTTTTTAGTGGTAAAAGAATTTTCAAAATCGATTCAGTAGATCAAGAGTTTACCCCTTACAATGCCACAAACCTTACCTCTTTTATAATGTTAGTATAGATGTTCATGATAGAGGCTGCAGGGAGCCGCTGGATGCTGGCGGCTCGAGACCGTTGTGCTTGGAGGTCCATGCAAAGTCCATGCAGCAATGGACGTCTATCGGCTGATAATGATGATGATAATGAGATGATCATTATATAATCTATGCCTGAGATTAACGGGCACATAACAGCGCATTGTAACCTTTTATTATTGCAACCCATGTGGTTGCTTTTTCTGTAGGAGATGGTTTTCAATATAACATCAGGTCATCTGTTCATATCATAATTTTTATTATAAATAAGCCCTATTACCACGAGTATAACGAGTGACTTTCTTCCATACAAGAGCTAAAGACATCCTACATCCGGCGCCTGATATTAACTTGATTACCTGAGACATAAACAAGGCAATTACTAGGCAATTACTTATATACACAAATTGGCCTATTTCGTTATAGTAATTTAACCAAGCTATCAACCAGGTTCTCAGCATGAAAATTGTATAAAATCAGCAAATTGGACCGCTCTATAGCTCAAAGCAAATTACAAATTCTATTTTCCGAGAATATCAACAAATAATCTATGAAATTAGTCTATCTTATATGTGATATTTCGCATTTGGTATTTCGATCCTAGTGCCCGACCATCCTACGCTTATGAAAAGGAAAACTCCACGTGACAATCAATTTATTGTTCGAACTTCAACAATACAAGAGCTGAATTAATTAGATCATTTATATACATTATACTTACTTATTATAATGCAATTTAAGGTATTACAAAATTAAGATTTCATGTGTGGGCTTTGATTTTGTACATTAACCTTGAATCATACAATGCAATTACATTTCTTTTACTTTTTGTCAACGATGGGCGGGCAAAGTATATATATGCGTAATCTAGCGTATTTGCGTATATATGCGTAATCTAGCGTATCTGCGTAAAGTATACATGCGTAATCATTTAAAAAATATGATAATATCAGCAGAAGACGATATTAGACGAGCTGTTTAGGCCTTTAGGCTCTAGACCGTGATGTTCCGAAGTCCTGACGTTATTTGTTGATTTTATCTATTTTAACGATTATGATTATCAGCCGACGGACGTACACTGTTGGACATACTCGTAGATCTTATGCATGGACTTCAAACACAATGGTCTCTAGGCGCCAGCATTTAACGGCTCCCTGCAACCCGCTTGATGTCCTCGGATTTCCGGTGTGGGGTCGCCAATCCAGCACCTTGGGACCATAATCGGCTCTTCTATGTGGTCTGCCCATTGCCACTACAGCTTCGCGACTCGCTGAGCTATGCCAGTGACTTTGGTTCGTCTGCGAATCTCCTCATTTCTGATTCTATCACACAGAGAAACTCCAAGCATAACTCGCTCCATCGCCCGCTGAGTGACTTTGAGCTGAGCCGTCTACTAAGGCCCATTGTTAGCGAACAAGTGTCGGTTCCGTAGGTCATCACGACAATGAGGATGATGATGTTTTTTTTAAATATTTCTGTAATAATCCCATAAATAGTTTATATATTACGCCCTAGCTATATCACCTAGTCATAAATCACCCGAAACTCGTAGTATGTCCAATATTAAAGCCAACTAGTAAAGGGTCTAACAACCGTCGGGGTCGTAATTGGAATCATATCCGGCATTGGGGATCGCATTCCGGAAAAAGAAAGCCAATTCAACCGATAGTGAGAATTTGGTTTTAGGGTGTTCTGACTGGTAATTTACTGAAAAACTACAATGTGTATTTTTTGCATTTTCATGAGCAAATATAAACGAACTTCTATTTTAATGGCACTATATTTTGACTAATGAAAAAGCTGAAGCCTCGCATTGGTAGATACCGGTCCGAAGATACAAATCAGCCTTTTTTTAACGTGGGAAAATCCTCATGGATACCTTTTTGCCACTGGGAAGCAAAAGGTTATGTTGGACTTCAATCGACTAAAACCCCACGGTGTTCCGACTCGCTGCCTGATGACTGAACCACGGGAACATTGCTTAAAATACCGCAAAACCACCCAGTAGCACTCGTAATCAAGCTCTCCTGTTGTGTTATTGAAATCGCTTTGGGAACACTAAAAACGTCAATAACTCGAGGGGTGGGCGACAGATTCCCCGTATTTATCACCCGGTCCTCGTCAAGTAGGTAAATGGCGGTCGTAAGAATGACACTCCAAGTCAACTTCTCTTAACCTTTCCGCCGCCTCTAGCTAGAAAGAGTCTACAGCTTCCCAGAATTAGTCAATATTTGTCATGGCTTTCATGACGTCTGACAGAGATAGGTCTTGACCGATTGCAGCCACGAGTGCCTCGTGTGGCTTTCCCAACTGGGACATTCTGCCAGTGTATGCTGTGTGGTATCAGAGGCACTCATGGAAGATCCAAATTAGCCTATGCCATTAAACTTTGTCGGACAATTTTCAGAGGGCATACTTCTGTTCAAAGTCTTTTTTGTCGGACGTTCAAAGTCTTGGAACATGAAGATGGCTTGAAAGGAAAACGCCTCGTTCATAGTTTTATCACATAGATACGACTACGACTACGCAAAATTGTATATCAACACGCAAATACAAATACGTAAAATAGTATGGTCATTAATAAAATTTCGTGTCTGTCCAAAGACTAATTTGTTTTCTAATCACTCATGTCAATATTGGCTGAAAATCGAAAATTATGAAGTTATTTGAGCCTCGAATTATACACATTTTCATTTTGTCAAACTGATCTAATTCCCGGTTGGTTCAGAATTAATTTGGATGAAAATTTAGAACAAACGGATCGAACCTATTTATCTATAGTTTCTATGTGATTACAAACTCGGCTCGTAAAGGGAAATGTAAATTATTGAAATCGAGGTATATACTTGTTTTAATAATTTTTATCCTTTATCGAAAATTATCAGATTGACAGTTGTGGTTATAATAATAACAGCGGACGTACGGGTGCTCTCTAAGGCACTGTGATATATCGTATAATATATATCATTGTATAATATAATAATTATTATTATATCTGTATCTATATCATCTCTCTTATACAGGGCCTCAGAACAAGATGATACCTGGCTATACGCTCTAGCCTTTATACTATGCTGATATTCTATGAAGCAAAACTGCCGTCACAAAACAGAATGTCTTAACATTATTGAATTAGGACGTGAATACAGCTTATGCATTGCGTATTTATTATCTACTAGGAATTTTCCTGCTTGTTAGCCTCAAAGGCAATATTCTAACACTTTTGCGCCCGTGTTATCGTCAATGGCGTGGAAAGTATTACAGCGGGGTGTGGGTAATCTTTTATATATATCATTGTTAATGGCCTCCTCGGGGTATTAATTTTGAAAGAAATATGTTCTTGTTATTATTGGAGCTCTCTTGGTCTTAAATGTGTGGGTGATTTTTTTTGAGTCGTTAACAATTGTATAGTAATGGCATGTATGGCTAACGATTGTGAGTTTCTTGGTTCTTAACCTGGGTCCTATAAAATAACATTTATTGTCTACAAAGTAGGGAAAGCTTTCTTAAACCATACCACCTTTCTTAAACAGACACCACCAAGGAAATAATATTGTAAGATTTCGTGGGTGTAGAATTTCAATGGTCCAAATATAAAACATTTTTAATATAATTATTTTCTTCAGAATAACTATCTTCAATCGCCAGGTCCTTATGTATGTGGAAAGTTAGTAAACCATAGCTAAACTTATAAACTTTAAGAATATTTGTGTGACGAACTTTCAGCTTTTATAGCCATCACTGACTTTCATCATTATCAACCCATATTCGGCTCACTGCTGAGCTCGAGTCTCTTCTCAGAATGAGAGGGGTTAGGCCAATAGTCCACCACGCTGGCTCAATGCGGATTGGCAGACTTCACACACGCAGAGAATTGAGAAAATTCTCTGGTATGCAGGTTTCCTCACGATGTTTTCCTTTACCGTTTGAGACACGTTATATTCAATTTCTTAAAATGCACACAACTGAAAAGTTGGAGGTGCATGCCCCGGACCGGATACGAATCCACGCCCTCCGGAATCGGAGGCAGAGGTCCTATTCACTGGGCTATCACGGCTTAGTCTTATTTCAACGACATGTAATACGAAAGAATTTTCACATTTTTACTTTCATTTTAATTAACATGAAAAACTAATACAAGCAATAATCAACTTTAATAATACACACATTGAATCTATAATAGTTCGTCTGTACACTAGTAATGTTAGTGTACAAAACTCTGATAACGAGACGGCAAAATCAACAAATGCCTTGCAGGCTTCTATGCGTAGCGCTACTGAATTTTTTGACCTGAAAAGGATCCATTAGTAAATTGAACTTCTTTTTTCATTGTGTTTCGAAATTGGTTGTTTTAGAACTAAGATTTGTGTATTAAAACATTTTTAATTACAAGAAAGCTTTTCTTTGGCCTACTCGTGTATTAAAAACTTTTTAATTTGAAGAAAGGTTTTTTTATTTTGCCTTTGTCTAAAATTTACAATAGAAGATTTCTTGGTACATTGGGTATTGTGCAGTATAAAATTGATTAAATTGCCTAATATTTAAAAATATAATATCTTAAAAGAACAAAATTAGATTATAGCAGTGACAAATATCTTAGCAATCCATTGATTGGGTGCGGAACCTGCTTTTGTGAAGTTTTAAGTTTGTGTTTAATTTGTATTCAATATTTTAAGCGCAGCTAAGATTTCTGGTTATGAAAAATGGTGTATTAATGGTTCGAGTTCACCGACAATCGTTTAAACATAATCAATCGTTTAAATAAGTTAAACGCTATTTATTCCAAGTTTCCTGTTCACCATAGCCCATAAGCCGATTAATGACGCAAATCGGGCGGTTATGTTAACCGAGCTTGCATACCCTGGTTATTCTTCGGTTAAGACGTCTTTGACAGAGATATTTGCAGGCTATGTTTTTGTAACGCTCGGAAGTTTCGTGAAGCTTACTCTCTCAACGACCAACATACAAAGGACCCGTAAAATTATAAAAGAGTATAATTTAATCTCAGAAATCATTCAAATGTCTCCCATAAATCAATCACTTCCTTGCTTAGGTTTTATGCCACTCGATGCTGCCAGCTTCTATTTCCAAATAAAAAAATATAACAACACATACATACAGCCGAACGTAGAACCTCCTCCTTTTTGGAAGTCGGTTAAAAATGACAAATAATTGACAATCTGGTGAATAAGAAAAAAATGCTCCTTGTTCAAACTACGTTTAATATTTGACGTCGGTTCTGTAAACGTCGTTTAAATAAAAGTCGGTGAACTCGGGTCTTATATAACAAACCAACAAATAAATTTTAATTTTAAGTCACAGTTAATATGAATTTGGTATATTTTTTTACAATATTATGTTGTATTTAATGACAAAGGAATTATTTTGTTCGAAAATAATTAAGAAATAATAATATAACATTATAAGAACTTCACCCAAAAGTATAACCAATATTTTAGGTACAGAATTTCCAGTAATTGTTACAAGAAATGATGTTTATTACAATGGTGGAATTACCAAGACAACTGGTGTATTATAAAATATCTACAGAACAAGTCGCTCACCGCACAGTTCAAACTATTTGTTTTCGCCGAGACTTGAGATTGTTTCTTTGTAAATAGGTACAATCGTTCAAGTGGAAACCCACTGATAAATGAGTTGTTCGAGCGAACTTTTCAAATATTTCTTTAATAATACCAATAAAGCTAGGTTTCGATTTTGTAAAATAATAGTATTTATCAACGGAACGGAGGAGTTATTCAATTCAACGCGTATGTTACTAGGTGAAATACTTTTTTTTCAAAGTTTGTTACCTCATAACTTCGTTGTTTATTAAACAATTTTGAAAATTGAGTATACTTTCAGATTGGTACTATTTCATATTCATAAAAGTCGGATTAGTAACTTTGTCTTAAAATCAAAATAACTGAAATAAGTCTTTGAAATCGGTTCCATTTTATGTTAAAAAGATTATCTTTTTATTATCCATTACACATAATTATTTTCCCATTTAAATAGTCAGAAATTCAATTGATTGAAAAAACATCTGGTTAGTACCAACTTTTGGTAAACTCCTCCCAACTTGTATCAATAATGTTGAATGTTTGAATTAATTAATAGTTATACAACTTAACAGCCACAATGTCCTACAAATTTCGTGGTAAATTATCCCAGTTAGCTACCAGAATAAAAGTATAAAAGTTGAGTCGCATGTCAAACCTTAAACTATCCAGACAATCTTTCCTTTTTATGTATAAATTAGTTAACATTGACCTTATTTACCCGAATATATCATAATGTCATAAAAATATATTCAAACCTAGTCATTATCCCCATTGTGATAAGTAGGCCCCTCAATATATAATTGCCGTCCTATTTCGAACTGCAGCGTAATCTCAAGTTATAGTTAGCTTGCGCTGACTTAAGCTCCTTGAAAGTTTTCAGTTACCCCTTTATTAATTTCACACTTGGTAAGTTGCTTGTCTCGGCATCGAGCGAGGAATGAAAATTAAATGCACCAAGCGCCGCATAGTAATGGAGCGGCAATTTTGGGAATAAATTGTGTTACCGCAACCAAATTGTGGACGTTCATTGAAAAGATAGTTGAAAGCTACATTTACATGGATGGATTCTTTGGGAATTTTAATGCAGTCAATATTTCGGATATTATTTCATATAGTATTGGAAAAGTTGCAGTTTTTGGTACATTTTAATATACGTCGTATTTTAATATACGTCGTTAAACGTAGTTTAACGATTTGTAGGAGGTGAATGAAGAATATTTGTAGCAAGTATTTCTATGTATTTTTTTTTCTACAAGTTAGCCCTTGACTACAATCTCACTTGATGGTAAATGATGATGCAATCTTAGATGGAAGCGGGATAACTTGTTAGGAGTAGGATGAAATCCACACTCCTTTCGGTTTCTACACGACATCGTACCGGAATGTTAAATTGCTTGGCGGTACGTCTTTGTCGGTAGGATGGTAACTAGCCACGGCCGAAGCCTCCCAGCAGCCAGACCTGGACCAATAAGGAAAATCTTATTCGGCCCAGCCGGGGATCGTACCCAGGACCTCCGTCTTGTAAATCCACTGCGCATGCCACTGCGCCGCGGAAGCCGTCAATATTAATAGTTTTTAGTCTACTATCCTTCGCAATGGGTAATCTGATCCTAAAGATAAATAGAAATTAATAGTTATGACCAGTAGGTAGTTCCAGTGGTTACCAAATACTAGGCTATCAAAACCTTACACATGTTACTTACATATTTTTAATTAATTTGCCTTAAAAAATATAACCCTAGAGTTATAGGAAATACTGCCGAGCATCCTGTATAGACAGATACAGATAAAATGTATCATTTTGGTATTTGATTGCTCGATTAGCAATATACGATTATTGAAACAGAACGATTGTGTTTGAAGCTTAGCACAAATAGCAGTACAATCAAACTTCAAAGAACTAATCCGCTCCAAATCCTGGAAAATATGGATCTAGAAATTTTGGCCTAAATTCGGTTATTGCCAACTAGTAAACACTACGCCGGATCAAAGCGTGCATTTTCTGTTTCACGTCAAACTGGTGCAATAGCTGAATTATTGATGTTAAACCAGTAAATTATGGTCTTTCAACAAGAGATACGAATACATCAAGTTATAATATGAAGTACTAGTGGACGCTCGCGACTTTGTCCGCATGGAATTCAGTTTTTTACAAATCCCACGAGAACCATGGAATTTTCCGGGATGAAAAGTAGCACACGTGGAAGAAGAAGAAGAAGAAAGTTCAGTCAACGTAGGGTTGGTTTGTCCTGCGCCTGATCTCTCACCGGTCGTGTCGGTTTGCCGTCCCATCGGATTTCGAGAGTGAGGGAAGAGAGAGTGCACCTGTGCCTGCGCACACACTTGTGCACTATAATATCTCCTGCGTACATGGGTATTCTCACAATGAGGTTATCCGCCGCCCGTAATCGAAAAGTCTTTAGCACTGCCAGTTGCTTGAGCACTTATAAGCCTAGTAAACGGAGAAGTATGTTTTTTTTTATAAATGTGTGATATTATTTTTAAATGGGAGTATAAAAATTACGAAACACTTATTTTCTATGTCAAATAAACGCCGAGCACTCTTATAAATATGTAAGCAAAGTCCGCAAATAAAACTCAACATTGTATAATTTAATTTTTTCATCTCGCAAAAAAAAAACACTTACAAATTCAGAATCGCGCCGACAACCATCTTAATATAGCCGTGTTTTAATCAACTAAAGGCGGGGAGAATGGGCGAGAATGGAATCACTCGTTAACTCTGATCTTACAGCGCAGGGGAGGCTGGGGTGCAATGTGTACCGATCTAGCGATAAGAAAATTAATTTAAATATACCGTATTATCATTTTTAAGGGACGAGGGGTTTTAGGAATAAAATGGGCCGCTTAAACCCAACTTGAATTGGTAGCTAAGGTTTCTAAACGTTCGTATGGTTGCTTCGTAAAAGATGATGGGCGATTTAATTTTACCGAATATGTTCTCTTTCGTGAACGTTAGCAAGGATATTATGCAAATAGCAAGAAACGATCTTGTAATGAATTTTCTGATTCAGCAAGTATGTTAATTATCCCACAGGAAAGTACCAGGTTGTATTCTCAGTTGTATCATTTACTTTGATATTCTCAAGCTTTACTCTTAACCGATTTAAAAAAAGGAGGAAGTTCTCAAGTTGAACTGTATGATTTTTTTCATGTTTAATTCTAATGTATCGTTTGTTCCTGATCACATAATTTTACCAACCTACCTACCTACTTCTAAAAGGACAGGACATAGAGCTGACACCCACGACATTACTAAAAGGGGGGTCATCATCATCATCATTATCAGCCGATGGACGTCCACTGCTGGACATAGGCCTCTTTCATGGACTTCCAAGCACATCGGTCTCGAGCCGCCGCACATCGGCTCCCGGCAATCCGCTTGATGTCTTCGGTCACAACCGCAGCGCCAGGAATAGTGGAGCCACCGGGGACTAGGGGCTGTTTGTTTATGGCTGTATCCATGTAAGGTTTAATGCCCAATAAATGACCACGCTGGGCATGCGTCTTGGTCATTCGCAGAGCTGGATTTTGTCGCTGCTGCCCGACACCGGCCTGTGCCATTTATAAAAATCCATCCAGTTGAGAATGGTTATACCGCCATTAGTCGGTCACCAAAGCCTCGTCGGTCAATCTGCAGGGTGCACCACGAGCAGGTGAGGTTGGCAGTTGGGGAGACTGACTGGTACTATCCTCCCTTTGGGGTGTAAAGGGGAGGTTAGTAACTACCACTATCAGATGTCGATTTGTAGCTTAATTATGTACCTACATAACTTAATTTGTCATTTTGTCTGCAAATAGATTTTTTGATTCGTTATCTTTTATTCATTTTCTAGTTAAACAACATTAAAAACCAACAAATTTATTTATCCAGATTTATCAAAGTTATTTAACTTGAACAAGTAATATGCCTTAATAGATTAAACTTATTAAATACTTAGTACACAAACGATTTTCGTCGAAAATTTCCCACTTTGAGGATTAATCCTATAGATTGAATGGATTGAAGTTAACGAAAACTTACTAAGAGGCGGTTTGGCCTTGCTCGTATGCTCTAAGAAAACCTATTAAGTTAATCCCGCTTAACTACGGTCGTATTAAAGGTAGAGATTCCACTAATATTATTAAGTGGAAAAGTTTGTTTCGTTTTAAACCGTTATATAATTTTATTATGCTAGGGAATTTACTTTGCATATAAGGCTTTTGTAAATGAAGCTTAGCTATGAGATAGTGTGAACAAAGCTTTCTGTAGACAGAGAAATGTGTGAGAAAGATGGGCGAAGTGCGTGACATTAAAGTAAGGCAATATACATGGAGATACTGATTAATCTATAGAAAGAAAGAAAGAGGAAATGTTTGTGGTGTTATAGGGAGTAATCTCCGAAACTATTACCATACCATTAGCAAGTCATTTTTTATCCCTGTACTTTAATAATAACGGGAAAAACATGGGTGAAACCGCGTGGCGTCGGTTGGTTGGTTATAAACCAATAAAGCGGTCTGAATTGAAAACTTTGTGGCACTGCCGCAATATTGTATGTTTGTTGTTTTGTTACGGATATAATTTAAAGTTTAATCACTCAGAGAAAATAAATGAAAGGAGACCAAAGGGTTTTATAAGGCGAGAGTAGAAAATGTCTGAAGGGGCAGGTGTCCTGGACTAAATCCACGACACCTTCCCCTTCAGATTCTCAATAAAGGCCAGGCATGATTAATGGAAGAAGCAAGGGAGATAAGCACGGATGGTAGAAGGACCCCTACGGGAATAAGGCGTGGTATTGACTCTTGATTTTGTAACAAAATCGTGTCATGAAATTGAAAGCGACTGTGACCACAAATAATATGATTGTTTTACCCGCATGAAGGCGTGAAGCACATAAACATCAGTATGTGATTCATTCGGATTTAAATCGAGTGTTCTATGTACGAGTATATTCTCAAAGGCACGAAGGGAAGTGGACGGTGCGGGTATGCAAACTATGTTAACTCGAGCATGGCACTTCCTTGCGCGCTTTCCTGCTTCTGTTGTGAGATATGCAGAATGGTAACGTTGGTTTGAACTATATATTATAAGCGCTATGGAGAGCTATGATAGCCCAGTGGATATAACCTCTGCCTCCGATTTTGAACGGCGTAGATTCGAATTCAGTCCGGGGCATCCAACTTTTCAGTGATGTGCATTTTAAGAAAATAAATATCACGTGTCTCAAGGTGAAAGAAAAACATCGATAGGAAACCTGCATACCCAAGAATTTTCTTAATTTTTTAGGTGTGTGAAGTGAAATGCGGACTCGCAGAGGCAGACAGAGGGGTTAGGCTTATAGTCCTATTAGCCTAACCCCTCTCAACAGTGAGCTGAATATGGGTTGTTAATGAATGATGATTTTATAGATAATGTTACAGATCGAAACATCAACCTAAGCCCACCTACCCATTTGAACATCGTAGCAACTAGCGCCCAAGTTGGCGTTAAATAGTCTCGTGGTTGTACTTCTTTTGAAAAACCTTAAATAGTCGGTTTGCGGTATCTAGTAAAATATAAATCAGCGGGTCCACATCACCCTGCGGGTAAATATAATTACATCCAATAATTAAAATAAACAAAGTTGTTTAGATTGGTTAGTGGAGGAATGTTTAAGCGATAGCAATTATTAAATGGTTGTTTATATGAACTGTTTTAACTCATCAACTCATTTCATAATAGGTTTACTAGCTGACTCGGCAAACGTTGTTTTGACTTCAAAATTATTTTTAGGAAGTTAAAAAAAATTTGGATGGACAACTTTACAACTTCAATATTATCAGCCCACTGGAGGGCGGCTTTGCGGCTTTTATGAGTTATATGTGTGACTAACGGGCACCCGCGACTTCGTCTGCGTGGAATTCAGTTTTCACAAATTCCGCGGGAACCATGAATTTGTCCAGGATGAAAAGTAGTGTATGTATTAATCCAGACTAAAATCTATTTTCATTCAAAATTTCAGCCGCATCGCCGCAAAATTGACAAAGTTTCATAGAATTGATCAAAAACCTTCCTTAGCGGATGCCTACGTTATATATAATATCTACCGGCATGCCAAATTTCAGCCCGATCCGTCCAGTGGGCTATGCGTTGATAGGTCACTGTGATCAATCAGTCAGTTACCTTTGAGTTTACTAAAAATTGCTTAGACGAAAGAAAAGCTCAGTATTACATAGCCTGACCTAGGACTCGAACTCAGGACTTCGTGATCCAAAACCACTGCATCAATTTTCTATTCTATACAAGTTAGCCCTTGACTACAATCTAAGTGAATGATGCAATCTAAGATGAAAGCGGGTTAACTGACTGTTAGGAGGAGGATGAAAGTCCATACCCCTTTTGGTTTTTACACGCACTACACGGAACGCTAAATCGCTTGGCAGTAGGGTGGTAACTAGCCACGGCCGAAGCCTCCCACCAAACAGACCCAGACCTCAAACGAACGAAGAAGATCTCAAACGGGGATCGAACCCAGGACCTCCGTTTTGTAAATCCACAGCGCAAACCTCTGCGCCAATGAGGCAATATATAATTTTATAACGATGCAGTTGTAAAATTATACATTTCGTCATAATAAAGGTGGTGAAGCACCATAAACTAGATGAGAAATACCTAACATAAACTTTTTATTACTCTCCATCTGACACCACAATACTTTTCCTACAGAGGTCTGTGTTTTGCAAAATTATGAGCAAATAAAAATATAAGAAGGGACGTAAACGGTAACTTTATTTAAATTAGGGTCATCACCGTAATAAGTGTTTAAACTGACGAGACTTGGAACCGGTAGTAAAAGGGCGTGGATTAAGCTGCGGCAAATTAAATGTCACTTGGTGTTCTGTGCAGACTCAAGACAATACTGTCTTAAGACCGTCTCCTTGATTTCTGGCGCGACGCTTCGGCGCCGCCGCTTACGTCACGGTCACTTGCACACGAGCCCTAAGCGGCGCCTAAGCGCCTACTCCCCAATCGACTTAAAATCTTATTTTGAATGTAATAGACTACTTTAGCATGAACAAGTTTATTGATATACAACCTTTGTTAATTTCCAGAGGATTTGAATGAAGAACACGGTCAATCTAGTTAATTATTTTAGTTTAATTACGTCATCCGTAATAGTGATTTGTCGCAGTGACTAAAAAATACCCGCTGTCAGTATTTGTGTAACGTCTTTATTTTCAAACTTTTTTTTTTATTCTTTACAAGTTAGCCCTTAACTACAAACTCACCTGATGGTAAGTGATGATTCAGTCTAAGATGGAAGCGGGCTAACTTGTTAGGAGGAGGATGAAAATCCACACCCCTTTCGGTTTCTACACGGCATTGTACCGGAACGCTAAATCGCTTGGTGGTACGTCTTTGCCGGTAGGGTGGTAACTAGCCACGGCCGAAGCCTCCCACCAGCCGGAGATCGAACCCAGGACCTCCGTCTTATAAATCCACCGCGCATACCACTGCGCCACGGAGGCCGTCAAAAAAACCGTGGTAATTGAGTGGTTAAGTCTGTTACATAAAGCTTTAGCTTTTAGCGACGTCTGTTCGGCATTTATGGTTATATAAATGCCGATACCCGCAATTTTTTTACTGATATTTATTTCTTACGATCTTGATGAATATAATAATCTTCATTTAAAAGCTTTAAAATCTATCCAGCAGATTTCCGCTATGGGAAAATTAGATTAGACATTTTATTTATATTAGTAGTAGAGCTTTTTGAGATAGAGAACATAAGGTAGAAAAGGGTAGAGTAGGGGGTAGGGTAACATAGGGATAGGGAAGAAGTGCACATAAGGCAAAGCAAAGCTTGACCGTTAAATTGTGTATAGACATAAAAATTTTCGATGTTTGGTTCTGCGAGATTCTGGTGAGTTTAAATTTTAAATTTGTCTTAAGTCTTAATTTATATTTGTATGGTTTTAACGACATTGTCGTGTCTGCAGTCTGTCACATCATTATTCGAACAAAGCAAGTCTAATTAACTGTGATTCGTCAGAAAAGGGGTTTTATAATTTAATAGCTAATAACTTAATTCTCATCTTCCTTTTTCATCACTGACTGAAAAAAAAACCTGAAAAAAAGACTTTTTTGTATAGGCAGGTATCTACATAATTAATGTCAGTAGCTACGTATTATTTGGTTAATTTATTTTATAGATAATAATTATTATTATTATGTATTTTTTCTGATAAAAAGATGCTAGATTTCAGTTTAACATTGTACTATTTATTTAATAACTTAAGGATAAATCTATAGCTTCATTAAATTAATATTGATTCTACAACTATTTTAGTATCAATAGCTGAAGAATCAATATTATCTCATCAAGCATCAAGTTATTTAATTAGGCAGTCGCTCTGTCAGTTGTCTGATGCCGTAACTAAATTGACTTAAATCTTGTAGAATAACTTACGTTGACTTAATACACCTAATTATATAGACCAGATAGTGTCCGGGACCAACGACTTAACTTGCTTTCCGAGACATGGGAATGTAACACCATTGAGTATTCCGAGCTTTTTACAGAAAATTTCTTAGAAGAAAGAAAACCTCAGTATAACGGCAAACTCGAACGCAGGGCCTCGTGATCTAAAGCCATGTAGACTAACCACTGCACTATCGAGGCAGTTGTCATAAATATTACTAATTTGTTATCTGTTATATAAAATTCTTAAAGAAATTAAAAATCACGTTCTCAAACAGTGAAGTAAACCTCCATACCTGAGAATTTTCTTAATTCTCTATGTGTGTGAAGTCTACCAATGCGCATTGGGCCAGCGTGGTGGACTTTTGGCCTTACCCCTCTCATTCTGATAGGAGACTCGTGCTCAGCAGTGAGCTGAATATGGGTTGATTATGATGATAGTGATGATAAAAAATTCTCGAATTCCCCAAAAACGGCTGGACCGATTTTTATAAAATTTCTTGTGCATATCGGGAAGGTCTGTAATCAACTAACATATATTTTTCATACAAGTAAATGAAAAGACCCACCCCCCCACCACTCACCCACCTCAAAATATATATTTTTTTTGTAATTATTTTTAATTTTTTATTATGATTTAGCACTGAAAATTACGTACCTACTACTCGAAATTTTTTCCAGTCTACCTCCAACTCCTTTCTCTTAATAGCGATAGGACAATGATAGGTCAGCCCTTATACATTATTTAAGATAAATGAAAAATGAAAAAGGAAAAAAAATACATTATGTGAACTACTTGTAATAAAATAAAACATTCTTTATTGCACAACAAATAATAACCCAAAATGACGAAGCGTACAATTTTAGCGTATAAAAATATTTCATGCTCAATTGTGTTGCATTTTCAATGACTTCAATGTTTTTGCGCTTATTAAAAATGTTTTCCTACTGAATATTTGGAATCGTTGTTATGCAGAGTCCGTTTAATTTATAACCCTAAAATAAAAGGAAAAATTTCATATGAATTTGTATCAGAATTTTTATGATATTTGTCGTTTTTTTTGTTCCAGATTTGTCCTGATGAAGAAGTACTCGTGTACAGGTACGATCACTTTTAAATATTCTCACGACTAGACTAGACACGACTGAAGCCTACCACCAACTTAGTACAAAGCAAATGTTGAAAATATAAAATACTATAATCGTATCCAAAAACTCTCTGATCAATTAAACTGCCTTATGGCTAATCTTAGGCGATTCCGAAGTCTCACAAATGTTTTCAATAGTACAGTGAATGGGGGTTTTCACCTCTGTTTTCGTTGAACCTCCATCGATTTTTATGAAAATTGGTAAGTAGATAGAGGATACCTGTAATGAAACGCCACTTGCTAGTTCAATACTGATTATTTATTGTCATACCCTCACATACATTAATGTTTAATATTTTATGTTAACAATACACTACATCTTTCCCCTTTTCAATAAAAGAGAAACATTTATTCATTTACAACAATTACAATATCATATTAATTATTTTCCTTCCTTCTTATAATGTTTACTAGAAAAGGAATCATAATACATCTAAACATTATTAAATCAATACTTATTATAATCATAATCCAGGATTAGGAATATAAGTATAGGTACAGTGATAAAAAAAAAATACAATATTTATATTTTTACCCCATACACAACAATACGATTTCATTTTAATAATTCTTTACATGCATATAATATAATAATTCCGATTACAATTTTCTATAATTCTCTTTTACATTCACATTTTTAATTTTTAATTTTTTTTTTTTTTTTTTTAAATATTTTTCAGACCGAAATTCTAGTACTTACTATAAATAAACCATGCAACTAAACATAAAATACCTACATGATGCGTAAACTCAACTGAAATAAATACCTATTCAGGCTGTATTTTTATTTTGCGCATTCAACCGAGCCTGTCTCCTTGTACGAGTTAACGGACGCGTATGTATTGAAGCATCTTTCGAGTCCCCGAAGTGTTCCGCAGACCTAGTATCCACATCACGAGTTTGAATATTTGTCGGAGCCGTTTCAGATTTAACCGCCCCGGTACCGCTTGTACTCGCTCCAGTTTTATCGCCCTCAGCGAATCTCCCGTCTGTCGCCCGCTCGTACTGTTCTTGGCCCTCTTTTATATTTTGCCTACACACTAAATGACGCCGATTACGTCGATATCTACGTCTGACTTGATCCTCTACGATATACGACCTGGGTTCCGCGGCCGGCTGAATAATTTTTGCGCTCTTTCGGTTCTTACCGTCTATGATCACCACTTTATCGTCAACACGCAGAGGTCGAAGATGTTTCGCGGCACGACTATCATAATAAATTTTTTGTTTATGTTGTTGGTCCAACACGGCATCGTGATTCTTTTTGCGATCGACAATATCATTAAACAATTTATGATGTGTTGGCAACCGCGTATTTAACCTCCTACCCATAAGGATCTGCGCTGGGGAGTCTATGTTTTCCCGCGGTGTAGTCCTGAGGTTTAATAATCCTATGTAATAATCTTTTCCCGAATCGAAACTTTTCTTTATTAAATTTTTTACCGTACGGACGCTGCGCTCACTTTTACCATTACTCTGGGCATACAAAGGTGAAGACGTCACGTGTTTAATATCCCATGTACTAAGAAAGGTTTGAAATTCCTTCGAGCAGTAAACTGTTGCATTATCTGTGATCAATTCATTGGGAATTCCGTATCTAGCAAATTGCTCCTTCATAGCCCTTATCACAGAATTACTATTTACCGACGTCAATTCATTAACTTCAACGAAGTTCGAAAAATAATCTACTAGGATAAGGAAATTCTTTTTTCTATATTCAAATATATCTGAGCCTACCTTGAGCCACGGCACGTCGGGAATGGCGTGCGGCAACATCGGCTCCCGGCGCGGCGCGGGCGCGTACCGCTCGCACATGGCGCACGCGCGCACGGCGTGCTCGATGTCGCGGGACATGCCTACCCAGAACATCACCTGGCGCGCGCGCCGCTTGCAGCGGTCGATGCCTAGGTGACCCTCGTGAATCCTTTCTAGCATCTCGCGCCGTAGTGCTGCCGGTATATATAATAAATAATCCTTAATTATCAATCCATCTACATACTGTAGACTTTCACGATACGACCAAAATATCCTAAGATTAACTTTCACTTCGTATTTATTTTTAGGCCAACCGTTTACTATATATTTCACTAAGTCTCGACATTCGTCATCATTAGCTACGCTTTCTTTAACTAAACTCAATTTTTTATCACTAAACTGCAAATTACTAATCATAAAACAAGTTTGTGCTTCAATGTTTTCATTTAACTTTTCGTACATGCATTCCGGTAACGGGGCCCTAGATAAAGTATCTGCAATATACATATATTTTCCAGGAGTATATACGACCTTAAAATCATACCTCTGCAGTCTAAGCATCATACGCTGTAATCTAGCCGGAACGGAAGATAACGATTTTTTAACTATCGATTCTAGCGGTTTATGGTCACTCTGTATGGTCACGTCGCGTCGCCCTAAAATATATTGATGAAACCGTTCACACGCAAACACAATTGCTAACATTTCTTTTTCTATTTGTGCGTACCGACGCTGCGTCTCAGTGAGCGTGAGGGATGCGAACTCGACCGGGCGCCCCGACTGCAGTAACACCGCGCCGAGGGCCTCCGCGCTGGCGTCCACCGAAAGTACAACCGGGAGCTCCGTACTATACAATGCGAGCACTGGCGCTGTTGCAATTTTTGTTTTTAATAACTTCACCGCCTCCGAATGCACCGAGTCCCATACCCATTCAGCATTTTTTTTAAGTAAACTTCTAAGCGAAGCCACCGCCTGTGAATAATTAGGTACAAATTTTGAAAGGTAATTAATCATACCTAAAAACCGCTCTAATGATTTTCTATCACTGGGCTCGGGCATTTCCAGAATAGCTTTAACTTTGTTAACATCCGGTCTCATGCCCCGTTCATCGAAAATATGTCCTAAATACGTTATCTCATTGACCCCAAATTTACATTTGTCTTTATTAAATCTCATTCCTATTTCGCGCGCCCTTTCTAATAATCGATTCAATCGTAGATCATGTTCCTCCCGAGTCTTACCCCAGACCACGATGTCGTCTATGAATGAGTCGACTCCCTCCAGATCTTCCAGGTGCTGACGCACTCTCGCGTGGAATATTTCTGGTGCACAGCTTATCCCGTAGGGTAGTCGCAAGAACTGGTACCTGCCGTGAGGGGTGCTGAACGTGCACAGGTCCGCGCTAACGTCGTCCAGCTGGAGCATCCAGAAGCCGCAGCGCGCGTCGAGCACGCTGAAGCAGCTCGCCCCGCGCAGTCTCGCCGCGAGGTCGGTCACCGTGGGTAACGTGAAGTGCGCACGCCGGATCGCGCGATTTAACTGCCGCGGGTCTAAACACACGCGTATATCCCCATTTTTCTTCGCTGTTATTACTATAGCGTTTACCCATTCTGTTGGATGCTGTACCTTGCGAATTACACCCAGCTGTTCCATGCGCTGCAACTCACTGTGGAGTTTCTCTCGGAGACCTAGTGGTATTTTCCGCGACGGACATATACTGGGTTGCACCGTTTTATCTATAACTATCCTATGTATACCAGGCAATTTCCCGATACCCGAAAATAAATCTGAATAACTTTTGTCTATATCTAAGTTATCTATTCTTTGTATTAAGCCCAGTTTTACACAAGCACTCAATCCTAATATATTTTGACATTGCATGTTACATACAACAAACTTCAGATTATAAAACACTTCCTTATATTTAACAGATAGGTTACATTGTCCTATTATCGGCACAATGTTGCCGGTATAAGAGTGCACTCGCCCAGTGTAAGGGCTCAATTTTTTGTAACTAAGACCTAGATTCAAATAATCTAATTTAGACAATATATTCAACATCGAACCGGTATCTAACTTAAACTTTAACTTCTTACCATTACCAAACTCCAATAAATCTGTCCATTCCTTCGACCTTTTCCTATCACTTTCACAGTTACCTATCACATTCACAAAGATTAGTTCATCATCAGACCCTTCCGATTCAATACCCTCACTTAGGTTGTGCACCCTCTTCCCTGGCATTCTACATACCCTTGAAAAATGACCCCTGCCCCTGCAGGTGTAACAGGTCGCGTGAGCCGCTGGACACCATTGCACTTCACAAAACTCACTACCACAACGCTGACACGCGCGGGCCCCTTGGCGCGCGGCCCCGCGCTCGCGGTCACGAGGCCCGGGGGCGGCGCCGCGCCACCAGCCGCGCGCGCGCCTCGCCGCCGGCACTCCGCCGCGGTCCCGACTCCGGCCGGTCTGGCCGCGCCCGGCCACTCCGTCCACACGAACGCTCGAACTCGCCTCTTCTATTTGCTTACTCTCATGCCTCGATATCTCATCGGCCTCACAGATTTGCATAGTCTTCGTGAGATTTAGATCATCAGTCCTCAGTAGACGATCCCGAACGACGTTGTTAGAAATGCCACATACTATGCGATCTTTGATTAAGTCGTCTGTGAGATGCTCAAACTTGCAATCTTGACTGAGCAATCTGAGCGCGGTAACATATTTTCCTATCGGCTCACCCTCGCATTGATTTCTCGTAAAAAATTTAAACCGTAACATTGTAACATTAGTTTTCTTTGTTCCAAAATGAGTATCAAATTTACTTTTAAGACATTTCACGTCCTCTGCACTTTCCTCTTTACCATACGTGAAGGTCGAAAATATCTCATAACCCTCTGGCCCGATGAGATTCACTAACAAGCTGGCTTGTACATCTAGTGGTTCCTTAATCGTCCCCGATGCTTTTAAAAAAATCTCGAATTGCTTCCACCATTTTGTCCACGCGTCCGCTCGCGCGGCTGGACTGCCATCGATGTTTAACTCAGCCGGTGGGCGAGCGTGCTCCATTTTACCGTAATACAAACTTGCATTAACGTCACTTACGTTAAATCTTCACTTATTTCAATAATTCACTGCCTCAAACTTCTAAAAACTAATTAAATAACTCGCACCGCTGTCACCATGTAATGAAACGCCACTTGCTAGTTCAATACTGATTATTTATTGTCATACCCTCACATACATTAATGTTTAATATTTTATGTTAACAATACACTACAGAAACAAAAGTAACATAGTGCCATCTTGCGCTTTTGCCCTAGGGGTGGATGCCACCACTTCTCGGAGGTGAAGATTATTATAATAAAAATAACCCCAGAAGTCGATAGAAAGATAAATTGTAAGCTAAATTTGTAATATATAGTTTTTGGAATAAATCAATATTTTTTGAGTTAATATAGATCAAAGATTTCGTGATAAAAATACATGTTTTTAGGCGGTTTTAATGGCCAGAATGGTTAAATTTACATTTTTTCCCATTTTCGTGTGTACGTGTCACTTTTGAAGTAGAGGGTAAAACATACTTGATCCCAAATTTTCATCTAAATCTATGAAGGTTCAACGAAATCGGAGGTTGGGGCTAGTTTTGTCCTACAATAACTGTACTACAGTTAAATATAGATAAAGTAAACCAGTCATCCAGGTCCACTCATCGATGTTTTTTGAAAGCAACCGTCCCTACAGGTGGGTGGCGAGTTCGTTTATCGTTTCTAGTTATCGACATCGCTCTCATCTCGTTCAGCGGTTGAACCGTAAAAGGTAACAGACAAACCGGTAAACTTAATTTCATATTTATAATATTAGAATGTATTAGTATAGATAGTCTATAGATTATTAAGATATTGGGTATTTCAAAAGCGAAATACCCAATATCGGCCTTTTAGTAGGTTAAAATACTTAGCATGAAGATCATTCTAATACCCCTCACATAAATAAGGTGGGGGTCACAATTACTCCGCTCGTTTTAAGGATAAATAGCATTCGAAAGGTAATGAATTGGAGCAGTTAAGATTGTAATGAGAGGACCGGTAAACCAGACTCATTTATAAGATTTATTTATAATATTAAAACTGGAAATACCGTTTTGTATAATATTTACGGCAAATTATGGAAGTATAATATTTTGCATATTGTATAGAAGCATATAATATGTATATATATATTATAGTATTTATAATCAGTTATATATTATGGCAATTATATTAAGTAACGTGATATATTATATTTTTCCAATCCTTTTCCATATAAAAATATGAAATACCTACGAGTGAAAATGTGATACGTACATGTAAATTTAGTCCCGAGAATTTCACACCCATGTGATAGAGTTCGACTAAATTTTACTAGCCGAGGTCAGAATCTATTTTAAAATGAAATTTGAAACTTTATTAAAGCCTCGAATAAAGTACAAAATAGTACGAATAGCTGGCTTTTAATAATGGAATATAATATTTTATAGAGAAGTATGTACGCAACATATTTAAATAACCCTCTTTGCAGTAGAGTAAAAAGAGTTTTATTTCCCGTCATTTCCCGTCATATACATAATTATATTTCCACTTTGCATACCTTATTAATATTATATATGATTCCTTTTGCCTTGCAACTTTTCGTTTTAATCACAATCAACCCATATTCGGCTAACTGCACAGCTTGAGTTTCCTCTTAAAATGAAAGGGGTTAGGCCAATAGTCCATCACACTGGCCCAATGCAGATTGTCAGACTTTACACACGTAGAGAATTTTCATTAAATTTTAAAAATTCTCACTTACTAACGATGTTTTTCCTTCACCGTTTGAGACATGTGATATTTAATTTATTAAAATGCACACAACTGAAAAGTTGGAGGTACATGCCACGGGCCGGATTCGAACCCACACCCTCTGGGCCTCTGAAATCGGAGGCAGATGTCATATTCACGGCTCTCTCGTTTTAATTTAATTCATAATAATTACATGCATGTAGGAAACAGCATATGGGGCTCGAAATGGTAATGAATATTGCATGGTAGCTAAAGGGTATAAACGTCAAAGATGTTCTGCATATCTGAATTTCTATGGCCTTCTCAAGGCCTCCGGCGAGCAGATATTTATAGCAATATATGTTGACAGATATCCAAAATGTGGTCAAGCGTAAACGTCTAACCAAACCACAAACGACCATAACATGAAATTTCAGATAATATTTCATCCTAAGGTGCTATTTCCATAGATAAGAGAATAGGATGTTCGCCTGGAGTGCTAAAACAAGAAGTTTTTTTGCATATAGACAGTTTATATGCCTAGAAAATCATAGATTAGCAGCGTCATGAGAAAATATGATGAAGGTCAGTACCCTTATAATAGGGAAGTTCTCTGAGAGTCAGTTTTTCAATTTAATGATGAATTAAATAAAACTGCCCCTGCATTCTGTAATATCTATGATGTGATATCATGGCTCATTTCCATGGCTAATTCGTTGTTAGTGACATTTTAATTTTGGCATTGACGAGTATAAAATAGCGGAATCACACTCCTGGCACTACCTAACAGAAAGTGGTCTACATAATTGAAATCGCTGGCGTAATGAACTTAAAATTCGGCTGTGATAGCTAAAACTCGAATGGGAAAAGCTAGTCCACCTATATTAAATATCAGCCTAATAAAAAAAGATTCCAAACAGCAATAAAAATGTGAGAAAGTAAATAATAATATTAAAGAATTAAAATGTATTCTTACGAACTCGGGTTCGAGGATTTGGAATTAAACACCTGATGACTCGTATGAGACCTTATTCCACTCATTAATCCGAGTATCACTATACACACTTCAAAACCGTAGGCAATTATTATCCGAAATCGTAGCCGAGTTCACTATTGTTCACTTGTATCGCTTAATATTACTTCGCTGAAGTTGATCTCTGTAAGTCAAATGACACGAGCGTCGCATCGGTCGTGTATTTATACCCATTACAATGCTTCTAGAGTAGACTATTCTGGGCTAGCAACACGCGTCTTGTTTATTCCACGAAATTCGACATAATAACAAAATATAAGCGATAACAACAACTCAAGTTGTAACAACTCGAGTGATTATGAACCCTATTGTCTCTAGGTCTAGTAATTGGGTTCTCCGTAACAATAATTTTTTTTAGAAATTAATATCGACTTTAAAATGGGCTGTCAAATTTGAAGAATTCACTCGCCTTCTCTATGATTCCCACTACGGGAGCATAGATTTGTTATTGTGAACTACCTCATTTCAAACAATAGAAAATAATTTTCCATATCAGTACTGGTAAGTGTGAACCATAGTCCTAAAAATGTAGTAAAACGTACAACAAAGTATCGCTAAAACTTAACTGGCAATCAAGGAAATTGGCCTTAACTAATGTTAGTTCGACAAAAGATCTAAAGTTGCTTCCAAATAAACACATTAAGGATAGTTTCAAACTAATTAGTGTGGCATTAACTATTTGCTTATTAGTGGAAGTCTTACTTTGTTATTTAATCATGTTGGTAATGACCCAATCATTCCTCCAGGATTGTTGTTAATAGTTATTTGCACGCGACTTTGTCCGCGAATTCCTGAAGTTTCTAACTTCAAAGAACAGACTTTCATACAACATACTATAGATGGTCCGCGGGGGCCGGGAGAGGGGTAGCGATGTCCCGCGCGCACAACTTCATACATGCGCAGTCCTTCCCACTGCCCCACACGGACAACTTCACACCCGCGCAGTCCCCTCCCGTCGCCCGCATATCATGGGAGTGTCATCAACGACCTTGCCAAGCCATAGTACAGTATTTTCTGTACTATTTTTTTGTTTTTTTTTTTTACTACTCATTTTAGTATTGTGGTAGCGTGTTTCAGTTTCGGCTGTGCTGTTTCCGTCAATAAGCCAGTCAGTTAATTTTTTGGTTTCTAAAATCATTAAGGTAACAATTAAGGTAGGCGTTTTAATACGATACCGCACCGAAGTTTTTCCAAAAATCAATGTTAGTCGAGGTATGTATTTGTGACAAATTTACCCTGTTTAACCCCCAACGCAAAAAGAGGGGTGTACAGACAAATAGATAGACCGACAGACACGTCAAACTTATAGTTTGACGTGTCTGTCTGTCTATCTATCTGTCTGTTAGTCTGTCTGTGGTACGGATGATATTCCACATAGCTAACGAACGGATGAAGCTATTTCAATTTTTGTTGAAATCGCTTCGTCGCTTCAAGATAAGAGAGGAAATATCTACCCAAGTATGCAAAGACAAGAAGACGACTTACAGGAACGGGAACTAAGCGGGTGTAACAACAGGACATCTTTTAGGTTAGATAGAAAAGTAAAAATATAGATCTTCGTTTTAGGATAAGGAAAATAAACTAAAAGCCCTTTAAATGTAATCTTTTGCGTCAAATGTGTCGAGGGTGCCCTAAAAGCGTCATTTGTCATTTTGTAAACGATTTGCTTCCACTATGATATACTTTAGGGCCTATCGAGACACGACAGGGTCAAGGCTTCCGGATATCGGGTCGATAAGAAAATTTTGTCTCAGAAATTCCCTGTATTTTTAATCGACCTTATAAGAAATAAGTGATTCATCTGTATTTATAAATATACGAATATGAGTATTTATTCCCGTTTTCCTACGGGAACGGAAACCACGCGGGTAAAACCCCGTGGCGTCAGCTAGTGTCACATAAATATTTATTCGACCGCAATTTACTAAAAGCTACTGCGTCTACGTCCAATACGTACGATGCGGATCAGTGGACAACTACGTTTAAATAGAATTGAAGGTAATATTTTTTTTTAAGAATTCCCGTAATTTAAAAATATAGATCCAACTATTTCAAGGAACAATTTTTATTATGGCAGCAACATGGTCGAAATATTTGGATAGTTTTTAGGGAACTGACACAGAAAGAAAAAGGTCTCGCTGTGTTCTCTTACGTCTAGATTACTGGCCCAGTTAACTTACCTACTCCTACGTTTGACGTCCTCCGTGGCACAGTGGTATGCGCGGAGGATTTACAAGACGGAGGTCCTGGGTTCGATCCCCGGCTGAGTTGATTGAGATTTTCTTAATTGGTCCAGGTCTGGGTGGTGGGAGGCTTCGGCCGTGGTTAGTTACCACCCTACCGGCAAAGACGTACCGCCAAGCAATTAAGCGTTCCGGTACGATGCCGTGTAGAAACCGAAAGGGGGTGTGGATTTTCATCCTCCTCCTAACAGATTAGCCCGCTTCCATCTATGAATGCATCATCACTTACTATCGGGTGAGATTGTAGTAATCAAGGGCTAAAGAATAAAAAGAAAAAAATATTAATTCAGGGAACAATTTTTATTATGGCAAAAACAGGGTCAAATATTTGGATAGTTTTCAGTGAACTGACACTGAAAGAAAAGCTGCCTTCGCTTATGTCTAGATTACTGGCCTTGTTAACAAATCTACTCCTACGTAGATTCTGTAAAGGGTGTTTCAACTCTAACAGACTTGGAGGGGCTTTAGTCATATATATTTAAAACCTCAAACATTTTAATGGGAAATGGCTTATCTCCGATTAAAGGCGGATTAACTTTCATCTCTATAATATTAATTTGTTGGATACGAGTAATTCAAGTGAATGCTAATTTTATTCATGGCTACGTAGCCATACGTAACACGTGGCACCCGTAACGAGCCGTATAAATATTTACGGAAATATGGAAGAATATTTAATTTTATTACGACGTGGGATAGTAGAAGATTGCTTTCACAATGAAAGCGACGAAAAGGAAGCAATACGCAATATTTAATCATTCGTGATGTAAATTAAAGAAAGCCCCATCAAAACATCTTTACAAGTGCCATAAAAGTAAAATAAATGAATATATAAAAAAGTCAGCTTTCATATATTTGCTTAAAAAGATATAGTATTATTATCAAAAGTGTTAGAAAGTGCTCAAATAAAAAGTCGGTTTACTGACGATAGTTGAACGTGACAACGTCATAAGAAAGTACTGATGGAATCGTTGCATTTTTCAAAAGAAAATGTTCGTTTTTCTAAAATACTGCTTAATAATCTTCATAGACCAGAATATAATTTTATTTCTTGTAAAAAATGTTGGCAACCCTAGATCGAGGGAACGACGCATGACGTCATCTTTTTTCGAGTATGCAGCCGGCTTTATTGAATTATAAGACGTTGTCACGTCAAAAACAAATTTTAGCCAAATCGCTTCAGTAGTAGCGGCGTTAAAGGGTAACAAACATCCATACAAACTTTCGCGTTTATAATATTAGTAGAATAACAGAATTTTGGAAATATATTTCATGTACAGAATTGACCTCTCTACAGATTTTTTTTTAAAAAAGATATAGATAAATGATGAAGGTTAGGCCAGCACAAGCTCTCGGTCTACTCTTCCTGGAAACATTCTGTATGAATCCAGTAGATACATAAACTACGAAGTGACTCGCAACTCGCAGATTCAACAGGAATTAATTCCCGCGTCAATAACAGCAGTATGGTTGACGCGAATAATTCAACTTAATGTTAATTTTATTCATGATCCCGTGTGTAACACGCGAAAACAACCCGTTTGCTCGTGCTCGTATTTACGGAACAAATATGAAAGAAGGTCCGCCGACATGGGACTCCATGGCAATGTTTGGTTGGCATCTCGTTTTTACATTAAAATAGTGAACATTTAAATGCGTAAAGGATATAATTTTTTTTTCTCAGGATTTGATTTTTCTTTTTAATTAAAACATTTTTAGATTTATCAAACATAACTGTATAATTCCATCAGCCAAATCATCAAAATCAGATGCGTCTTTACCTATAGTGCAAGGGGTGCGTCGCACTCAGGCGCCGCGATCTCAGGGGCGCCCGAGCACCACTATTTTGTCTTCGAATTAAACTTTTTTTTTAAGTTGTGTTCAGTTATTTATGTTTTGTTAACCTTTACATCCATAAAGTTAATTTTATTCGGGTAATTCCAGTTGGTGTTACATAACTTACATCTATCTTTCCAAAATAAAACTATCACAGTTTGGCATTGGCAACATTGGCCTAACTCTCATTCTGAGAGGAGACTCGAGCTTAGCAGTGAGCCGAATATGGGTTGATAACGAAGTGTGGCCACTGATCCGCATCGTGCGAATTTTATCTACCGTAAAATTAAAAATCCGTTTGATGCGATGCGTCCGATAAGTACGATGCGGATATGGATATGAACCAAGGTTATTCAGCTTTATAATAACGTAAATTATTGATTGAAATAGACACAGGACGGCACTTTGTAGGACGTTTATCGGTCATCGATGTGTTGCTTTGTATATATTTTATAACTAATAGTTATCCATTTACCGTCAATCATCTACTTAGTCCATCAAATATAAACAGTATACATAAACAGGGTGCTTGGGACTAATATTTTTTAACTAAAAAATATTTTTTTTTATGTTTTCATACAAAGTAATTCAAATAATTCCGAATAGGTATATATATGTAACACAGGCCTTTAACTATCCTTGCATTTATACGTAAAACTTGGCTACGTTATAATTACAAGGATGCGAAAAAAGACAAATTTTAAGAACTATTTACAAAAGAAATATTATTTACCCCGAAAGTATTCAATTATTTTTAACCGACTTCAAAAAGGAGGAGGTTCTCAATTCGGTCGGTATTTTTTTTTTTTTTTTTTTTATGTATGTACACCGATTACTCAAAGACGCCTGGACCGATTTCTAAAATTCGTGTGTAAATGTTTAGTGTGTTCATATACTTTTCCATTTAGTACTTTTAAGCACTACAATTTCATGAAGGTTTAAAATCGATCTGATGATGGAGCCATAAAACAGACGAGGGAACTCCTCGGCGATTTACAGCAGTTACCTTGTGTTTGGGCTTGATTAATTTGTATTAATGAGAACTTTCCACATAGATAGGTTGTGACTGTCATTTAGGGGTTTGGTGATGAAGACCAAGGACAATTAAGGGAACTCCTTAATAGTTTACAGTATCTACCTTGTGTTTGGCCTTGATTAATTCGTATTGCTGAGAACTTTCTAGCTAGATGAGTTGTGTCTGTTCAATTGATGATGATTAGGGGTCTGATGATGAAGACCAAGGTCAATTAAGGGAACCCCTTGACGGTTTACGGTAGCTACCTTGTGCTTGGGCTTGATTAATTTGTATTGCTGAGAATTTTGTACCAAGATGGGTTGTGACTGTCATTAGGGGTCTGATGTACTCGTTTGAGATGAAATTTTACACTAAAAATGGAAAAATAATGAAAATTTTAATAAAAAAAATACAACCGACTTCAAAACCTAAAAACGTACCCACTAAACTAAAAAGTGAAAAATAACTTCATAATATGTTCTACCTGCTGATCAGTATGAAGGCGGTGCTTAGCCGGTATTGTCTTAATTTAAGCCATTTCTGACAGGACCACATGAAACAACACTGTCTGCAAAATCTAAATCTATAAGATATTCTCACATGGCTTGAATTAATACGTCACCGGCTTAGCACCGCCTTCATACTGATCAGCAGGTAGAACATATTATGAAGTTATTTTTCACTTTTTAGTTTAGTGGGTACGTTTTTAGGTTTTGAAGTCGGTTGTATTTTTTTTATTAATTAAAAACACAATATGTTCCTTGAACATTTTTAATTAATTTTCGGTAACGAATATACCCCGAAGTTATAAGAAATTGTCCCCAGCACATTGTAGAGCACAAACCCTATTATTAAAATGCTATTCTCCTACATATTTTACTTATAACTCACTTAACTAACAACGTAACCTTTTATGAAGGGGAAAAAATGTAATAACTTTCTCTAATATAATCCCGTACGAGAAAATCGTTGAGTGTGTTACGAGGCATCTTAAAAGGGCTATTTGTCATCTAGCAAAAAGCTCAGCGAGGCCATTGCTATTGACAGGTTCATATTGCTCAGTAGTACCCCACCCTTAATACATTTGATGTAAAAATGAAATAGTGTTCCCAATTTCTGATGTTTTTATTACTATTATATTGACTAGAGTAGGCCTGCAATAGTTACTGAAGAATAACAGGTAAATAAAATATCGTTGAATTGATCTCATAGAACATTTTTTGACGGCCTCCGTGGCGCAGTGGTAAGCGCGATGCGCGATTAACAAGAATGACGTCCTGGGTTCGATCCCCGGCTGGGCAGATTGAGATTTTCTTAATTGATCCAGGTTTGGTCAGGTGGGAGGCTTTGGCCGTGGCTAGTTACCACTCTACGTAGGGGTATCGCCAAGCGATTTAGCGTACCGGTACGATGCCGTGTAGAAACCGAAAGGTGTGGATTTTCATCCTCCTCCTAACAAGTTAGCCCACTTCCATCTTAGACTGCATCATCACTTACCATCTTCAATTTTCCAACCTTTGCAGGCTACAGTCATTCAGTTTTAACTGTGCAGTTATAACACAGTCTAGCTAATCAGTTAAATAGTCCGTGTGTAAGCAAAACTAAGAACTGCATAGGATATTGTCCTGTCATATTATTTAATGTGACAATATTATATGATATTATGAGCAAATTGTGTTATGTGACATAATGCTGTAATAAAGATTTTTTCTTTCTTTCTTTCATAGTTTTAACTGTACAAGTCTAATGAAATTTCAGTTAAATAAAATTGATAAGCCCTCATTCACATGAGAGCTTTTTAACGGACGTTCTAAAAGCGTTTCAAATACAACAAATGCATTCCCACGTATATTATGTTCTCACGACACGACACGACAATTTTGGTCGTTGGAAATAGACCTTCATTTAACTTCATACTATAATTGAACGCTTTTTTAACGTCCGTTAAAAGAATTCTCGGCTAGTTGTACAGTTATCCGGCGTGACACATATGCACCGCTTAGAGACTTTAGAGCATATTAGAAACGTTTTTTATGTTTTACAAGTTAGACCTTTACCACAATAATGTTTTACCGGATTCGAACCTACGCCCTCCGGAATCGGAGGCAGAGTTCATATCCACTGGGCTATCACGGCTCATAGGTACCTTTACGATATGTGAATATTTGACATGAAAAATTCTGTTACATTCAAATAAATAATAAATAAATAAATATACTTAAACAATACACATCACTATCTAGCCCCGAAGTAAGCATACAGAGTAGCTTGTGTTATGGGTGCTAAGATAGTTGATATTACAATATTAATATACAATTTTATACTACATATAAATACTTATATAATGTACAAATACACAGACACTGGAAACCATCCATGCTCATCACACAAATATTTTCCAGTTGTGGGAATCGAACCCACGGCCGTGGATGCAGAAAGCAGGGTCACTACCCACTGTGCCACACGGCCGTCAAATATCAAATATCTTTGAGTGTCAGCTATTTGCTGATTCAGATCATAAAAGCAATAATTCTTTACGTTAGTGTTCTCCTGGGCCCACTCCTAACATCTGTTTATCAAACTAACTTCTCATAGATTTATCACTTACTTTCCAAACTAAGTTCAACAGTGATAAAGTTAGTCTGTTAAATAGGAATTATCGCCGATTTAGACCTTAATGTGGTAGTTTGAGTGTAAATCTTGCTGAGACTGTGATTTATATAATTTTACGAGACTTTCAGTCTGTCATGTTAGACAGAGTTCGTCCAGGTATAGCTTGGCACACGATCGCCGCCTATCACCCTAATGAGGAGCTCCGGGTGGTGGATTTGAGGAATCTACCGTCCGACAAGATATAAGATGCTTGGGTCGGAAGGCGCACCTTGTTGCCTTGGTACGCAACAGACGGAGCAAGGGGATCTTTAGATCCCCAGTGGAGGGTCTGCCTTGCCGGACGCCGCTGTCTAAGTTGCGGAAGATTAATTTTTTGTTCCCAGAACTCAGGCATCAGGCGAGGCGATGGAACTTTGCTGGGTTTTAGTGGGTATTCTGGCTGACTCGCAGCCGGTGAGTTCCACATACTGCCTCGGAAATGGTGCCAGCCTATTCCACTATTACCGAGGGAAATGCGTAAAAGCATTTCCCAGCATGAAAAAAAAAAAAAAGTATAGCTTGGCAACTTCGATCATACTTTGTAATACTCCGGATGGATGTGTTTCTACGATCATCTAAAATGATTATTTCAACGAAATTACGTAAATACCAGTTTTTCGTTAAAATAACATTAGTAATAGCTGCTACTACTACTATACTAATGTTACTTTACGTGAAATGACGATAATTGTGTAATTTCGTTGAAAACACAATGTTTTAAGATTGCAAAAACGATAAGATTTACAGTGGAATTCATAGTCATTGTAGGGGCACCCCCAAGGGATAATCCAGCCACTGAGTGTCGAATTTAACCTCTATTTGTTTGAGAATTTGACACTCAGCTGGTGTCAAATTCTCAAACAAATAGAGGGGGTGCCTCTACAATGACTATGAATTCCACTTATAGATGGAGCCGTGACAGCTTAGTGGATTTCACCTCTGCCTCCGATTCGAGGGTGTGGGTTCGTATCCGGTCCGGGGCATGCACCCCTAACTTTTTCAGTTGTGTGTATTTTAAGAAATTAATATCACGTGTCTCAAAACGGTGAAGGAAAAACATCGTAAGGAAACCTGCATAACAGAGAATTTTCATAATTCTCTGCGTGTGTGAAGTCTGTCAATTCGCATTAAGCCAGCGTGGTGGTCTAACCCCTCTCATTCTGATAGGAGACTCGAGCTCAGCAGTGAGCCGAATATGGGTTGATAATGATGACTGGTTACTTGAATAGTACACCGAGTTACATAATGACCCTGCTGGGCTCGTAACCATACTAATATGGTATGATACAGTAATCGTACCAAATTTAGAAAACATTATCTTTTAATTCAAAACATGTAAGTAATGGGTCCTTTGTTTTGTTTAATTTATTATAATATTTATTTACCAAATTATTATGTTATCATTTATTTATTGTATTATTATTTATTACTAGCGGACGCCCGCGACTTCGTCCGCGTGAAATTCAATGTAAACTTTCAACTACCCCTACCCTCCCTCCCCTATCCCGTTTTCTTATTATTATTATAAATATGAACTTTATCCAATAACAATAAAGCTCAAATTGACTACGTTTTAGTTCGAAAACATTTGTATGGGAAAAAGAAAAGGGCTATTTTTATGGTTTTTATTCCAATTTTTCTCGCCGTAAAAACCATCCCAGTACTTCAACGAACATTTAAAAAAAAGAATTGGTCCAGTCGTTGTTGAGTTATGCGCTTACCAACGCATTTTGCGATTCATTTTTATATTATAGATTATTTATAATTGGCTTATTTTTGTAAACCTTTCTACTTGTAATATTTTTGTATTTAATTTACGTTTCTGTCTCTTTTTAATATTTGTCGATGTTTGTTAGAGGCGCTCCGCACGTCTCGATACCGTCCAAACGTCACCTTAATGGCTCCACGGAAGATCAGCGCGGTGTCCCCACGGACCCAGCAATATGCTGAGTGGAGACCCTTTTAGGATCACATCATGCAAGTTGCAATGTATTTAATTTATTGTTTTTTTTTCTCTCTTTTCTTTGTATGATGTGTATTCTGAATAAACTTTTCTTTCTTTCTTTCTTTCTTTCTACTAATTGACTCGTCGAAATTATTCTCTTAGTGACTCGTAGTCACTGAGGTACAGAATTTCCTTGTATAAAGCGCTGAAACTCAACCTCATTTCAAAACGACAGGTATTTCCATTTTTCATGGTGATTCCGTGAATCCATTTGCTTTGTCTTGTTGTGGTACATTACAAGATAGTTCAATTTTTGTTCTAGTTATTTTTCTCTTTAGACTTTTACAAAAAAAAATCTAAATTGAATATAAAGAATTATTAAAAGAGATTTTAGTAATTCTACAAGCATTGATATTTAAGCTGTCAATAGACATAATAAGAGTTTTTAAAAGTTAAATCTAGTTTTTAAATTTAAAAAAAAAATCTTTAATATTTTCTGAAATAATAATTATAACATCGATATTAAGTATAGATGTTATTATATTTTCATGAAAAAAATATCAGAAAATACTGCTAAGTAGGTATCGATATATTTTCAAAGTGATTTTTCAATAACTTACAAAAAAACGAAAAGATATTAAGACAAGAAGAAATAAGCGCTGAAGATAATAATGGCGTGGGAATCGAACCTAGAATCTCTAGGACTTCAATAACTTATTCCTTAGCGGTAGAACTGTTAAGCCTAAACTAACCGCTAGTTAAATTTACTTCAGCAAAAATATTGTAAATTTGTCAAAACCATAAATTCTTTGAATTAGCTAAATAATCGGTTTAGTTTTCCTGCAAAACTTTGGCAAACAATATTATCTCTGCTATTTTCATAATTTTAGTTTCCAACTTTAGTACTTTAGGAAATACTGGAAAGCTGCTGTAGCTACTAAAATATTACGAAATATAATTTGTAAATAACATTTTTGAATTTCAGTTTGGTAAAGGAAAACAATTTTATTTTGAAATTACAATGAATATAGACAAAATATTTGCCAACAATTAATACGAAATCAAAGCCTTGCAAAAAAGTAATGATAAGGATAGCTGTTATTTTAAATGTTTACCTCGTTTTTTTCTTCCCTTAGCCAGAGAGGTTATCGAGGAAGGTCCTGTTATTAATGGTCGAAGGTTCCAAAGTATATGTTGGAAATAGACCTTTATTTAACTTCATACTCATTTGAACGCTTTTTAAACGTTCGTTAAAAAACGCTCGTCAGAATGGGGGCTTACATTAAGTTTTTTATAGGTATACTTTATTATTAAGTGTAAACGTTAACTTCCTATCTACACTCCTCTCGCCTTTTGCCCTACAATTAATAATTTGATGTTAGAAGAAAAAAGAAGTAGATAGGTTACATAAATCACATTCGATGTTTACAACTGGCCCACAGAAATAATTTCAGCGGCGTTTGCTAATCTCGCATCTAGAACCTCGTTATCCAAAGCCATATTTAAACATTGGATTAACGAGGCAGTCAAATCCTGTTATAGTTTAATCTTAAGCCGGAAAGTGGTAGTAAATATTATGATCAAAGAATGTAGAAATGAATTTATCTTCAGTGAGAATTCAATAATTCTCGCGAATAAAAGTGGCTATTCAAATAATAAATCATAACTTATTTCCGTCCTTCATTCAGTTCAATGATTGTCACAAGGTTAGACAAATGAGGTTAAATATTTTCTCGAATAAAATCAGCTTCCAGGCGCAGTGGGGTAATGTAATTTATCATTTATTTTGGTCCATCCGTAACCATCACGAGATAAGACAAATGAAAATGAGTCACTCACTCCTATCAGTCTTAATATGAAGTCAAATGAACATCATTGTTATATTATCTTGGTTACATCAATCATTTATTTATGGCATGTTATTTTTATTATTACTACCAATGACGTTAGAAGAAAAAAGGTGAAGGCGAACAGCGAGTGGTACTTTAAAACTGTGCTAATTAGTAAACCTGAGCTCAGTCGCCGCACTGTCATCGCGCCGTTGACAACGCCGCTGATATCATTTTTGTGTGCCAGTTGTAAGCATCGAATGTGGTTTATTTAACGCATCTACCTCTTTTTTCTTCTAACATCATTGATTACTATGAGAAAGAGTTCAGTTAAAATTCTCAGTCCGTAGTAGGGAAGTTGATACACCTCTATATCTCGAAAATCACGTTATGCCGGCTGATAGTGGTCGTAATTTAAAATTATCACAGTAAGCTCGCCAACTCGAACTATGTGCCCCGCCCATTGCCACTTCAGCTTCGCGACTCGTTGAGCTATGTCGGTCACTTTGGTTCTTCTGCGGATCTTCTCATTTCTGATTCGATCACGCAATGATAGTCGTAGCACAGCTCGTTTCATCGCCTGCTGTGTGACTCTGAGCCTTCTTAGAACCAATAGTTGTTTATTATCTAAATGGGAGTTGTAGAAGCATATTTTCACTAATAGGAGTAAATAGTAGCTGTAAGTCACTAGTTAGTTGTCACACACTTCTTGAAAAGCCTTATTGACACGTGTGCTAAAACTATTTACAAGTATTTGTGTCAGAAAAGATATAAAATGACAAAAGTGGAGCGAAATCGAAGACAAGATTTGGTGACACGGGAATGTTTTATGGGATCTCTAAGCAAAAGTGGTAGCCGAAAGCCGCTTTAGTTACTGACGTAAACATGTACTACTTTCACAATAATGTCTCTAGATTATTTATGACTTACGAACCTATATTCGGCTCACTGCTGAGCTCTCCTCTCATAATGAGAAGGGTTAGGCCAATAGTCCACCACGCTGGCCCAATGCGAATTAGCAGACTTCACACACGGCGTAAATGAGTAACAAATGCACATTCACACGCACAAAATCTTTGCCATATTATTAACAAGCCGATGTAAGCCGCGTGAGAATTCAGGGATAAATAGCCTATAATAAATCAAAAATGCAGAGGAGTGATAGTCTAGTGGATAACCTCTGCCTTCGATTCTGGCGTGTGTGGGTTCGAATCTGGTCTAGAGCATGCATCTCCAACTTTTCAGTTATGTGTATTTTAAGAAATTAAATATCACGTGTCTCAAACGGTGAAGGAATAACAGCGTGAGGAAACCTGAAAATTTTCTTAATTCTCTACATTATGTGTGAAGTCTACCAATTTGCATTGAGCCAGCGTGGTGGACTATTAGCCTAGCCTCTCTCATTCTCTCACGCTGGCCCAATGCGGATTGGCAGACTTCACCCACGCAGAGAATTAGGAAAATTCTCTGATATGCAGGTTTCCTCACGATGTTTTCCTTTACCGTTTGAGACACGTGATATTTAATTTCTTAAAATGCATACAACTGAAAAGTTGGAGATGCATGCCCTGGACCGAGTTTGAACCCACACCCTCCAGAATCAGAGGCAGACGTCATATCCACGTAACATAACGACGGAGTATAGCCAACTAGTATGAAAGAAAGAAATAAAAACATTATTATTTGGTCAGTAAAAGCTCAAAACTAAGCTTTTAATTATTATATAAGAAAAGAAAAAAAAAGAGTTTCGACCCTATACGTGGCCCTTACTCATGAGCTGGTTCTCGCAACGCGGTGTGAGCCACTCAGTTACTAGTCGGGCATACACATACTATGAATTAGTTTTAAGACTGATCGACCTGCCAATGCATAGCTTTAAGCAATGTGTAAAAAACATTTACTTAGTCGAGGTTACTACACCATGAATGAGTTCCTTAATGATAAAGATGCTTGGAGGCCGATGCTGGGAGCTTCCACCTTTACACAGGAAGTAAAACTATAAGAAATTTTAAAGTTGTCATCAATTGTAAATTATACTATTGTATGATCTTTTTAAATAAAGCAACTAACTGTTGAGTTTATAGCCGGTTTCTTCTCAGCAAAACCTGCCTTCCGAACCGGTGGTAGAATCTTTACAAATAGTCAACTGACTGAGTTTAATAAAACGTGCTTGTAAACTGAGCCTACTTGAAATAAATGAATTTTGAATTTTGTTTAAATTCTTAAATTATTTATATAAGTACTTCTTCGGTACTGGCCAAAAACATAATTGAATTACTCTAGTTCTCTGAAATCAAACATTATTTCTACCAGTTAATCTTAGCCTAAGAAAACATTATTACAACACCGGAACCATCATTCAACTATTCAAGTGTCGAGTTCAGTGTTATTCTTTGCATAAAAGTAGGCTTTACTTAGGTTGGCCCAGAAAAATATTATTCCAAGATAACATTAGCGGATGGTAAACGCAACTCACGTACCTACCTACTGTTGACGCCGCGAACTTTGAAAATTGCGCGGGCAACATTGTGGCGCGCACTGCGGCCTCCATTTTTTTTTGTAGTTTTATTGCTTTGCTGTCCGCTGTAGCAAAAAAGTTATGTCGGAAAATTAGGGTTTCTTAATTTCCGTATAACCTTTTCTTGTTGCGTAACACTGTTGTAGCCTACTTGACGAAGTTTGAGCGCGTGTGAATGTGGATAAGTAACTAACTTTTGCCGCGATAAGATAAAATTATTCTGGATATTGAAATATACACGAGACACATTACACATTCAAACCGCCCATCAGCTGAGGTCAACCAACCCAGGTCAACTCACGACACTTCGACCTTAAGTATCTATTGTTTATCTAACCAATTGTTCGAAGGCTTTCGTTTTGCGGTGTAGCGCCGTATTACGAATGCCCGGCTGCCCACTCTGATCAGTTGATGGGCCCCTGATCCATTCGCGTGGAAGCCGGAGGTATGCCCATACAACTACTACTTACTATAAAAAAAGTTATCGAAGTCGATAAAAGCTTTTTTAAAAATCCTTTGTTATTTTAGTTGCTAGGTAATAGTTGCTTTTAAAAAATGTTTGTTTTTGACAAGCATACAATAGATACCATGCAAACACACAGCGAAAATTTTTGCGGAAATAGCGCAAAATAAAAATTATTAAACCTTTCTGCTGCTGTATATCTTTTTTGATTTACTACATGAGAATTTACTTGTTGCATATTAACAATGGATTTAAAAATGGAACAGTAGTTTATTTTTCTAGTTTTATCTTTCTCATGAATTAGAATATAAAAGGTGTTTTATTATGCTAGCGCGCGTAAACCTAGAATGTAACCTACATCTCAGGTAGTAAAACAGATTTATTTTGTAAGAGCTGCAATTTACAATTGCAACTTCAGCGTGTATCACAGAAATGGGAATTCTCTTCGCTTATACGAGGTCCTTCTACAACTATGTCGTAGAGCAGGGTTTCTCAAACTTTCGACTCCACTAACCCCTGTTAAATTTCCGAGTGATAGCGAACCCCTTAGTAACTAATGGGTTAGTACAAGAAAATTTTAGTTTTTAAATATTATGTTTTTGACAATACGATCCAAAACGCCTATCGGCCATGATGGTCTATATAACAACTGCTTCATGACGTCACTATAACAAATCCCATAGAAACGGAGCGTTTCTCAAAAATATTACTTAACAATTTAGTTTGACGTTTAGACACTAAATGGACGACAATGTTTTTGACGTTTGGAAAATTTTAAAAATACATGATTTTTAAATTAAGTTTAATAAGATATTCTTGACTTTCAATAATTAATATCGATATATTTCAGCCCCTTATTCCATGTAACGGCCTCCGTGGCGCAGTGGTATGCGCGGTGGATTTACAAAACGGAGGTCCTGGGTTCGATCCCCGGCTGGGCAGATTGAGATTTTCTTAATTGGTCCAGGTCTGGCTGGTGGGAGGTTTCGGCCGTGGCTAGTTACCACCCTACCGACAAAGACGTACCGCCAAGCGATTTAGCGTTCCGGTACGATGTCGGGTAGAAACCGAAAAGGGTGTGGATTTTCATCCTCCTCCTAACAAGTTAGCCCGCTTCCATCTTAGATTGCATCATCACTTACCATCAGGTGAGATTGTAGTCAAGGGTTAACTTGTAAAAAATAAAAAAAAAACAATACAGTGCTCGAAGTACATAAAAATGTTACTTTATTATGTGAGCATAACATATTTTATACTTTTATATTTTTTTCATTGCTTATTCTATTATATGTATATATTATATGTATATATTATATGTATATATCATATGTATATATCATATGTATATATATCAAATTTCTATAACAACATATCCTAGAAATATTATATTATTAATATTATGAAGATCTTTTGTTATTGTTAGATACGACTCGTTCCAATATTCCATAGCAATAATGTTTTTATTTTCTTCGATATTTTACCTTTTATATACATTCTTTCGATTATATCTCACATTACTTTCTCTATTATCTATAACAAATGACTCACATCAAACACGACTCCTTGCTGTGTTGTTACGACCAACAAATGTACGTAGGTATCTACTACATATACATAAACTCGAATTTATTTCAACGAACTAGTCTAAATATATCCTACCAGCTGACGCCGCACGATTTTACCTGCGTGGTTCCCGTTCCCGGAAAAATACAGGAATAAAATATAGCTTATAGCCTTCCTCGATAAATAAGCAATCTAACACAGAAAGAATTTTTCAAATCGGACCAGTAGTTCCTGAGACTAGCGCGTTCAAACAAACAAACTCTTCAGCTTTATAATATTTATATAGATAGATTATGCTCTGATAATTCTTTAATCCAAATTTAAATTCAAGAGCTCAATATTTACTGTACCTATAACGACGGCCTCCGTGGTGCAGTGGTATGCGTGGTGGATTTACAAGGCGGAGATCCTGGGTTCGCTCCCCGACTTGGCCGATTGAGGATTTCTTAATTGCTTCAGGTCTGGCTGGTTATCACTCATAGGCATACCGCCAAACAATTTAGCGTTCCGGTACGATGTCGTGTAGAAAACGAAAGGGGTGTGGTTTTCATCGTCGTACTAACAAGTTATCCCGCTTCCATCTTAGAATGCATCATCACTACCATCAGGTGAGATTGTGGTCAAGTGCTAAATTGTAAAGATTAAAAAAAATGATAAGGAATGATTTATAGATTGGGTCATGGACCGGTCGCGGCACAAATTTGAAACGTTCCATACATATTGTATGAAGCGGTATAGATTACACAGTGCATGATCGGTGTCCTGTCCAGCCTGTAGCCATGTGGCACGTCGAGTCTCTTTCTACAAACGCTAACGCTTCGACAACTAACAAAATGTACGGGAATGACAGATCCGATCGACAACTTGATCACGTGGCCTGTCGATAGTGAATGTCATTCACATACATTTTTTAATTTTACATGGCTATAGGCTATAGGCCCAGCCCCTGTAGCCAAGTGGCACGACGACTCTCTTTCTACAATAGCAAACTCTAGAAAATGGAATGACATTTGTTATCAACAGGTCACGTGATCAAGATCTGTCATTTCCATACATTTTTCTAGTTTACGAAGCGTTAGCGATTGTAGTAAGAAAATCGACGTGCCTCATAGCTACAGGCACATGCCCGTCTACCGACAGACGACACTATTGTCCTACATCTTGGTGGTTCCCGGCCTCGGCCTGCCTGGCCTAATCTAATATAAATCATCTACTTACTACGAGTACTTTTAAAAACGTTGATTGAACTACTATTATGTTTATTCCAAGAAATCTGAGAGTATAACCTAACCCTAACCCTTGTTATTGATGGTGTATGTGGCAGCAGGGCCAAATCAATACGGTAATTAACTTGTCAATGGTTCTGTCAGATTATTAACGGGGATAGTTTCGGTTGAGTAGATCGGTTTAAAGATATTTATTTCTCCAAAAAAGAACGTACTGTTCACTTAACTTAGAGTTAACATATCGTCATTTTTGCAGACAGCATGCATTATTGTAACAAAATTTTAATTACATTTTTTTTTCAATATTTTGTCCAAGTTTGTGAGGATGTAGGATTTAATCGATTTCTTGAATGCTTTTATGTTATTTAACTCCTTAATGGAGTTTGGCAGATTGTTATATAACTGAGCACCCTCGCATAATATGTTTTTATTTCCATAGGTTTTTGTCCGTGGTCGCCAAATATTGATTTTATATTTATTCCTGAGATTGAGCTTGTTAGTCCTATGCTTAAATGTTATAGTAGAATGTAGTGTGTTGGTCATGATTTTTTTAATTATGAGACAGGTATTGTATGTGTATAGTTGCGTGATATTGAACAGTTTTGTTTTAGTGTAAAGATCTTTTGTTGGTGTATAAAAATTGTAATGAAATAGTGTCTTGATTAATTTGTTTTGTGTGCGTTGTAATTTGTTAAGATGTGTCTGTGCAGCAGTTCCCCAAATTTCTATTAAGTATTCCAAATGTGGCTTTGCTAGAGCGTTGTAGATAGTTTTTCTTACTTTGTACGGAATGCAATTCGATATTCTTCGTAAGACACCTGTTAGTGATGTTAATTTTGAAATTTGTTGATCAATATGAGAGTCCCAAATCAACTTGTCATCTATTATTAGGCCTAAATATTTTTCTGCATGAGATCTTTGAATTTTAATGTTGTCGATTGTAAGTGGGTTAAAATCTGGAATTTTTTTTAGATTCGATATATTATATATTAAACTGCTATATTTTAATCAGGAAATAGACAGCTTTGTTTGATTTGGGCCAGATCTTAACTTCCTTAAACATTAACACAGTTTGTAATGTTTTTTAAGGTAAATAGTCAAATGAGTATTATTACTAGACTGTAGGTCATCATCATCATCATCATCATCATCATCATTATTATCATTATCAGCCGATGGACGTCCACTGCTGGACATAGGCCTCTTGCATGGATTTTCAAACAAAACGGTCTCGAGCAGCTTGATGTCTTCGATCCACCTAGTGGGGGTTGAAATTGACTGTAGGTACTTAGCTTAAAATATAAAATAGTCCAAGTCAAGGTTATTAAAGAACGATGACTTTCACAAAGACAAAGAATTGTAGAAACAAATAACTGTGCTTTTTCTGCACCGAAGATAAAATAAAACCTACCCTACCCCTATCCAACTCTACCTTACCCTACCTTACTCCTACCCTATACAATAATAGTTTAATACATGAAATAAATCTAAATATGTCTCAAAGACATAATGTTTTACGCATATGATAATAAAATGCTTGCTGGTAGAATCTTACATTCAAATACTCAAAAGCTTTTACAAAATCTCGCGTGGCATATTACTCGTAATATGATTTAATTTATTCCTCATATAAACGATCCTGCAAAGCAAACGTTTAATACAAAGTAAGGAAACTACTGTCATCCAAGACAATAGCTTATTTTATGCGGCAATCTTTTTACTGTATGTTGTATTCATGGCCTCAGGGTGGAAAATACTTTATAACTAACTGCCAACTTGTGTTTGTAAGCGTTCCCACTTTGTCTTTTCATTTTCTTTGAGCTTGATCAAAGTCCTTTAGATTAGAGGTAATTGATCTTTGCGACCTAAAGGTGAGGCAGAGGTGAGGTCAGTGAACTTACGTTCTTCTGTATCGTTTTAAATGTCAGCAATTTTTTAAAATTTTATAGTAATAATTATTGATGAATCCAGGGGCGTAGCTACCGTCGTATCAGCCGTATTAATGATACGGGGCCCTCGGACTATAGGGGCTCCGTACGTGTGAAAGCAAACATTTGTAAAATGTAATCCACAATCTTACTTAATCTGGTGCTTCTCGAAACAAAAAAACCATATTCTAGAAACAACTGCTGCTTATAGAGTGACTATAGAAATGACACTGTAAAAAAACAATCTGTCTTTTCCGGTGCGACGAAAAGTTGGAAATATCCGACGTAGGTTAAGTAACTGTCATATTTATTTTAAACGAGCACTTTTGTTTCTTTTGTGAAGAAATCTTTACCCTTGATTTGGGGCCCCCAACTAAATTTTGATACTGGGCCCTTCCAAGGCACGCTACGTCACTGGATGAATCACTTGTGTGATTCGGTCGACATTGTGAACGCCGACATGAGAACCAACAAAAGTGCAAAGTGGATCAGTTTATATTGGTGGTGGTATATAGTGGGGCTACGCTCAGGAGAAGATGTTAGACAGCTGAAGAATTTGTTTATTTGCTTGAAAGAAAGAAAGAAAGAAAAAACATTTATTTCAAAATGCTAATCTCTGGAACTACTGGTCCCATTTGAAAAATTCTTTCAGTGTTAGGTAGCCTATTTATTGCCTAAGCCTATATATTATCACCGCATTCTTACGGGAACGGGAACCACGCGAGTGAAAAACTAAAAAAGTATGAAAACTGCTACTGAAATTCGCCAGCATGGTGGAAGGAATCCTGTTAAACTCACGTCGTTAGCAGCATAAATAAACTTTATATTCTGGTCCACTTATATGTGAAATTATGCGCATTATTAGAGTTAATTTGCATAATTACCTTAAGTTCTTAAACCTAACTCTGGAATGACGCAACTGGGCTTCGCGGCGAGGCAACAACTTAGGGTCAAATTACGTAACTTAGTTGCAAATTTTAGCGGTTTCATTATTTTGAAATTTATAAATGCGATATTTCAGTTAAATATAAGATATGTAAATTAAATACTACGTGTCTCAAACGGTGAAGGAAAACATCGTGAGGAAACCTGCATACCACAGAATTTTTTCAATTCTCTGCGTGTGTGAAGTCTGCCAATCCATATTGGGCCAGCGTGGTGGATTATTGGCCTAACCTCATTTTGAGAGGATACTCGTACTCAGCAGTGAGCCGTATATGGGTTGATAATGATGATGATGATGATGATATTTCAGTTTGTTTGTAAATGCTTTCATGCCTTTACTGTGCAATCAATTATATATAGCGGACGCCCGCGTTTCGTTTTTTACAAATCCCACGAGAACCATGGATTTTTCCGGGATGAAAAGTAACCCATGTGTTAATCCAAAGTAAAATCTATTTCCATTCCAAATATCAGCCAAATCGCTTCAGTAGCCGCAGCGTAAAAGAGGAAATAACTATAATAATAAATAAGCAAATAACTTGTAAGCTACTTTTCATCCCGAAAAAATGCATGGTTCCCGCGGGATTTGTGAAAAACTGAATTCCACGCGGACAAAGTCGCGGGCGTCCGCTAGTATTATATAAGAAAAAAAGAAAAATAAAAGCGCACTGACCAAATAAAGGTCACCCACTCAACGTAAATATAAATAGGAACAATAATATACTTAATCTCTAGAGTTAAGCTCATTTGCTAGTTAACTTGTGAGTTATATTAAGAAATATAACTACATTATACGAGTAGTTATAGATTAAATAAAAATACCTACTACATGTAGGTCTCACGGATCAAAAGAATTGTTTTCTTTTAAACCAGTTAAAATCCCACTTGAAAACATTTGCGAATGCTGCAAGCGGCAAGCTAAATAACCACTTGGGACTTGCAATATAAAGTCTTTCTACCTTTTGATTATGACAACTGCTTTTGATTATGAAAACTTGGCACTAATACGGCACACGGGACTGTATTTATACAATTTGGTTGGATATGCGAAGTTTAAAATTTAAATAAATATAACGTGGACACTAATGTTTTGGGAGAATGCCAAATCGCCTCAAGTATCCCGCAGGGCAGTACTCTACGAGCAATTCCCACCCTTATTAGAAAGACGAGGTATGAAGATCACAGCTGAAATTAAAACGATGCTATTGCTAGAATGAAAGAGAATTGCGAGAATGAAGGTGTTAAATGAACACTTTAGCTAGTTTTCTGGATTAAACGGACAGGTGTTTTACGGTTTATTCGAGGAAAATTATACCTTACAATGTTAATTCAACAGTACGAACCGTCTCAGGGATTCTTTTGTCTCGCTGTCTTGAGAAATTTGGAATAACAAATTTAGTACAATTTTTTAATTTTACTAAATTTGTTATTCCAAATATCTCTTCGGATCCGTAAGTCATCACTGGCAACACGCACTGTTCGAAGACTTTCGTCTTCAGGCACTGAGGAATTTCGGACGAAAAGATGTCGCGGAGTTTCCCGAACGCTGCCCAGCCGAGCTCAGCGAGTCGCGAAGCTGAAGTGGCAGTGGGCAGGCCACATAGTTCGAAGAGCCGATGGACGTTGGGGTCCCAAGGTGCTGGAATGGCGACCCCGCACCGGAAAGCGCAGTGTTGGTCGACCCCCCAAAGGTGGACCGAAGACATCAAGCGGGTTGCAGGGAGCCGCTGGATGCTGGCGGCTCGAGACCGTTTAGTTTGGAAGTCCATGCAAGAGGCCTATGTCCAGCAGTGGACGTCCATCGGCTGACAATGATGATGATGATGATGATGAATATCTCTTTAAAAAGCGAGCATTAATGCACTAGTGCAATTTTGCCGTGTTTAAACACTAGTGCATTATTGTTAATTCAGCAGTACGAACCATCTCAGGGATTTTTTTTGCCTCGTTGTCTTAAGATAAATTTGGAATAACTTTATAATTGTACTAAATTTGTTATTCCAAATATCTAATCTATTTAAAAAGGTGAAAACGATCATTAATGTACTAGTGCAATTTTGCCGTGTTTAAACACTAGTGCATTATTGTACTGTTAATTCAGCAGTACGAACCGTCTCAGGGATTCTTTTGTCTTGCTGTCTTAAGAGATATTTGGAATAACAAATTTTATAATTGTACTAAATTTGTTATTCCAAATATCTCTTTAAAAAGGTGAAAACGATCATTAATGCACAAGTGCAATTTTGCCGTGTTTAAACACTAGTGCAATAATGTACTAGTGCTTAAACACGGCTTCGCTTGCATCATAACTTAAGCTGTTTTGAGGGTTCCGTAACTCTAAAGGAAAAGACGGAACCTTTATAGGATCACTTTTTTTCTGCCAGTCAGTTTGTCTATCTGTCCGTCAGTAAAATTTACAGACTATAAATCTGTTAATAAGTTAAAGTTAAATTTCAAAATATTATTAATATAATATTTTGAAATAGTGTTCACAAAAAGATATATTTAGCTCAGTTTACCGACCTTTTCAGATTAAAGAGCGTTAGCTTTAAAAAATAAATGATAAATTTGGAAAATTCGAAACAACAAAAGGTTCAACTGAATAAAAGGGCTCTGAGTATAAATTTAAAGCAAATAATAATATTATGAAAGTGTAATTTACGTTACATTTAATATTGCAACAGTAAAATGTACCAAATGTGAACAGAATAAAATATACGACAAATGTATTTTTAATACCGTGCCAGGGGTAAGCCGTAACTCCACGCCTGTTGAAACTAGATAACAACTTTTTCCACACTAATTTTATTGTTAGGTCGAGTAATAATATTCTTGCGAAAATGGCTAAGTTGAAATACGCTACTTCATCACTATCCAGGCTTGCCTTCTTATAGGAGAGGGGATATGGAGCTGAGACTGAACACACTGCCGCAATACGGGTTGGCGGGCTTAGAGTGATAACGTTTCTCTTACGTTCACTATCAGTTATTAATGAAAAAGACCGGAGGACAGCTTAACGTGTTCTCCGAGGCACGGGAACAACTTCCGAACTCTGGACTGAGGTATTTCAATGAAAATCTCTTAGAAGAAAGAAAAGCTCTTATTTCGTATCGCAAATCATGACTCGACTCCAGTGGCGCTAACATGCGACCAACGACATAATCTCGTGAAGAAAAATAGACTAAATTCAACCAATGGCGGCGCAAACTGAAATATCGCTGTCTCTTTCATTGCGTAGGTACGAAAGAGTGGGACTAGGACAACTACGACGCCATTGAATGAAATTTTGTCTATATTTCTCTTATTACAGATCGCATATTAGTACCCCAGGACCTCATAATCAGAAACCACATAAGATATACTCGAATAAATTAAATAGTAATACAAGTGATACAAGGGGCTAAAAAGACCCATTACATTGAAGGTATTTTAGGGCACGAGCCGTAAGTCGAGGGCGCTAAATAGAAACCGAGTTATAATGAGTTTAGCTCTGCGTGTTGTTACACTCTACTTTTCACTACGATTATGAAAAATAAAATTCCGGAAAATGTTATACTTTAATAAAAAAATTAAATGTACAAATGCTACAATTACAAATACGAATTTCCGACTTCTGTAAAGATTAATCCTATCAAAACATAAATGTGAAAATGGAAGTGATATTCAACACAAATGTGTGTCGTTATAAATTATGCCAGCAAAAGAGATGATATCTTAGTGGGTGTTAATTTCTATAGATTATAGAACTTAGAGTAAATTAACCTTTACCGTTTTTTACGTACAAGGACAACCTTTTTTCAAGGTTTCATTAACACAACACTTGTTTGTTTTTTTGCTATATTATGAAGAAACAAATCAAAATAAACAATAGCTAATTTCCCTGATACTATGTTAACTTAACAACAACTAACAACTAAATTAAAGATAAATTGAAACGAAATTTTATTTTCAAGTTATTCTGGTATATCAATTCACTTGAAGAGATTCAAGAACACTTTAAAGTTCTTTTAGTAGAAGTTTTGAGATACTCGGGAAGTTTCTTAATGTTGGGGGTTGTTATTTTAATCGTGTGGGAATTAAAATGTTCAAAGATATTCTTGCGTTCGTTTTGTTTTAATTAATTCTATTAATTTAATTATTTATGACGGCCTCCGTGGCGCAGTGGTGTGCGCAGTGGATTTACAAGATGTCCTGGGTTCGATCCCCAGCTGGGCCAATTGAGGTTTTCTTAATTGGTCCAGGTCTAGTTTGGTGGAAGGAAGGTTTTGGCCGTGGCTAGTTATCTTCCTACCAACAAAGACGTACTGCCAAGCGATTTAGCGTTCCGGTACGATGTCGTGTAGAAACCAAAAGGGGTGTGGATTTTCTTGCTCCTTTTTTTTTTTAATTCTTTACTAGTTAGCCCTTGACTACAATCTCACCTGATGTTAAGTGATGATGCAGTCTAAGATGGAAGCGGGCTAACTTGTTAGGAGGAGCATGAAAATTTGTATTATGAAAAATATGAAAAAAAATTCACGTGAAGGTTGGTGTTGCTTTTTTGCAAATAAATATTCGGGTTGATGTTGCTATTAAGTTGTAATCTTAAATCAGTGCTAAGTAAGCGTAGCAATTAGGAGACATTAGTATTTAGGCACGTATGGGACAGAGATGACACAGCGGACCCCCATACACATACTCACAGACCCCCTGGGGTCCGCGGACCACAGGTTGGGAAACGATGGGGTAAAGTGTTCTCACAATCGATTCAGTAGATCTAAAGATTGAAACAAACTCACAAACTCAAGAACTTTACCTGTCTATCACTCAAAGTAGGAGGTCCCCCTACACAAAGCAAGGTTCTACGTCAAAACCCTCAAATAAAAATTCTTTAATTGATGAATACATCAAAACACAATACGATGCATTTGACCATCTCTGGCATGCAGATTAAGTAACTAAAAGGCTTACAGACAATATTCTTCAAACAAACAACAAAAACAACAAAATGTAAAATATTGATTTAAAAAACAAACTTAAAAACAATATTAAAAATTGCGAGGAAAATAGAAAATCCGACTGGCTGGCTGTTTTCCAAAACCCTATAATATTATAATATCCAAGTAATATACACATTTTAAAAATTAAACACCATTCCCAATTTCGATACAAATATATTCTGTTTTAGTGCCAACTTTCTAAAGCTTGCGGGAATAGTGAAAACTTAATAACTTAAATATAAATATTTGGATTGGCATATTTCAAAATGAATAAAGAATAAATATAATATAATATAATATATATTGTGTAAAGTAAAACAACAATCTGTATTTTCACGATGAACTCAAAAACTGAACGGATTTTCATGCAGTTTTCAACAATAGATTGTGTGATTCATATTTGAAACCACTTGTAGTTCGTTCAACTGAAATTTAGTATATTTACGTGTATTTACGTGTTATGCAATAGTAATTACTATGTTGCAGAACTGATTAAAAAGAATATTGGAGAAACTTCTTTATTGTCAACTTAATCACGTTTATTTTTAGTTTGTTGGATTTGTTTTAACCAATATTATTTGTTGTCAGGGTTAGGTAATACCTTTTATTAGAAAGAGATTACTTAGTACAGATTTGTTGAACACGACTAAGTGAGCGACGCGACAGGCAATTACCCGTCATCTATATTTCTGAGTAAAAGGGTCATTATTCTGTTCCAACTGGAATCCACAAAACCGTCACACGGTCCCACACACTTACTCCCATTAAGGTTAAAATCCAAAGTTAAGCCTAAGAACTTAAGGTAATTATGTAAATGAACTTTCATAATGCGCATAATCTCGTATAAGTGGACTAGAATATAAACCCTATTTATGTTTGCTAACGACGTGAGTTTTAAGGAATTTCACCGTGCCCGGGTTTTAGCATTTGCAGTGGCATTCTCATATATTGTGTCGACTCGCGAAATATGAGAGCATTCTCTTGTATTTATTTTAGCAAATGTTTTTTACTATTTTGTATTTTAACGTCATGTCTGTGTTTTGATGCCTCGCTCGAGCAATATGAGTTACCGTTGAGGGAGTTACCAGGTAAAGAGTGCTAACATATATGACGGAGAATTTATTGTAGAGAAATTAATGATAGGAAAACCTTACTTAGTCTCTATGGGTATAGACATATATTGGAAATAAAAATACACACTCATATAAAATTAAACTCATTTATTAGAATCTAGAAGACGCAGACGACATTGTCCGCGTGAAATTTAGTTTTTCACAAATCCCTCGAAAACCATTGATTTTTCCAGTGTGAAAATTAGCCTATGTATTAGAGTAAAATCTATTTCCATTCTAAATTACAGCCAAATCAGTTTAGCAGTTGCGGTGTTAAAGGGTAACAAATATCCAAACAAATATCCATACAAACATCCATACAAGCATTCATAAAAACTTTCGCGATTATATTATTATTAGGATTACAGTCACAAATTACATTAGGTACATCTTTAAAGAATTGCAAGATTGTACGAGTTTTTGTTCTAAAGAAAATCATGTACAGCAATATACATTCTGTAATCAATGATGTTCTGTGGTTTTCTGTCTACCCTCCGTAACTTGAGTGATATCAGCGCCAAAATATAATATGTATGATCATAGTGTTAATTAAAAAACTCACAGAAGAGTAAACTCGTTAAATAAAATTAACAAAGCTAAAAAATAAACGAGAATGTACAAAAAGTTATACTTGTTATAACAGTTCGTTAAACAAAATCATCGATGACTGAACGATCTGAGGTTTACGTGGTATAGAATATAATATAATTGGATAAGTACAGTTATTTGCGTAAAGTACTCAACCAATTAAGTAGGTATACACAAATTTTCCGGAAATTAAATTTTGCCCATTGAACCAAATTGATAAAATTTCAGAAGCCTGTTTATGAGTTTATATCTACCTACACATCCTAGCTACCTATAAAATAAGAAATAGTAACGAACAAGGACTGAAGAAATAGTAACGGATAACTGCTTAGTATTCACCTGCCTGTAGGCCTTCATGAAGTGCGTTCAAAATAGAGTTTGACGGCCTCCGTGGCGCAATGGTATGCGCGGTGGATTTACAAGACGGAGGTCCTGGGTTCGATCCCCGGCTGGGCATTGAGATTTTCTTAATTTGTCCAGGTCCCTGGTGGGCGGCTTCGGCCGTGGCTAGTTACCACCCTACCGGCAAAGACGTACCGCCAAGCGATTTAGCGTTCCGGTACGATGCCGTGTAGAAACCAAAAGGGGTGTGGATTTTCATCCTCCTCCTAACAAGTTAGCCCCCTTCCATCTTAGACTGTATCATCACTTACCATCAGGTGAGATTGTAGTCAAGGGCTAACTTGTAAAGAATAAAAAAAAAAAAAGAGTTTTTCCTTTTTCCAAGAATTTCTTAGTAGCCGAACATAGGCCTAAGTAGGTAACCATAGAAATGAGTAGCACCAGCATAAGATAAAACTAAGTAACTACAAATTGCTATAAGTTTTTTGACTAATGAAGTAACAGTTATTTTTATGTTATAAAAATTAGTAGAAAAAATATTGTATGCCACTGCACGTAGTGGCATACAATATTTTTTCTACTAACATGATGAAAGAAAGAAATACAAGAATTAGCAAAACTTGGTTAAAAATTTATTAATAACATTGGACATGGCCTACACGATTTTGTATCGGTGTAGCCTCCTTGATTTTGTATCTTATATGGAAGCCTTAATTGGAGTAGCTAATGCCATAAAACTATTTAAAAATTAAAAAAATAATCATTGTAGCACGGTTTACTCATGTGATTACGAACGTTGCTTGTACCAAACGACCTGTAGGAATGAATGCTTTGTGATATGGCTTGAGGATATTGAGTGGATTACGAAATGGGAGTAAAAAATATTTTTTTGCTTTCAAAGTCAAAATCCTTATACTAACAAGAGAGAGTTCATGCGAACTGTCTGTATAAATCAAAATGATCTGATGATAATTAAAAATAAATCTACTTGTAGTATGAATATACTTTTAATATAAAACACAGTTGTGTAGTTTTTGAATTTTAAGCTGCATTTTGGGATTTCAGCTGCATAATGCACATCATTCCCACCTCATACCATGGCGCCATGAATATTACATGAAGGAGAAAGATTGTGGAGCGAAATAAGCCATTGTCTTGAGAACAACAATACTTGCTCTGGTTTATTTTCGAACATTCGTTTGCCAGTGGTAAGTCAGGTACATGAAGATTTAATATTCTTTTATAGTTTCATATTATGGATAACATGCTTTTTCATTTACATTTTCAATGGTATTTACATCAATCAGCCTAGCATTTTAGCATTCCCGGAGCAGAAGACGCTCAACTTTTATATTTACGAAAATTCTTGATTCTAGTCTATAACTGGGTTACTCGTCTGGTCTGGTAGACTAAACAATAAATATAGCACAAAATCGCTGACGCGACAGGCAGCGTGATGGTGTCTACACTGCCTAACAAACAACTGAGCCCAAGTCATCAAATACCCTCTTATTTACACCAACACTGATATATCCCCTCTACAATAACATAAATAATGAATGTTAATACTACCTGTAATTGAGGAACATGTTACAATGACCTTACTTATTTGTAAGACCTAAATTATTTTACAAGTACCTGGTCCAATTTTATGCCTACGTATTTCCTTTATTCACATAAATCGCTTATTGTACGTACGTAGTTAACAAATAGGGCACTCGATCTTTAGTTAAATGTATCGCTGTATGGAATAGGTCCCTTCAAATAAATGGCTTGGAAAGGGTGCGGTTAGCGATCGTAACAAATAGCAAGGAGTCGTTATACAACCTTTATGTGCTTGATGGTGAGTTATTTCTTAGTATTTACTATCGATCTATTGGAAAACGCAAATTTACTTGAACAGTTTGCTAGCCAATGCATTGAGAAATTTTTCTATTTGTCGTTTAGAAAACCATTTTATTTTTAAACTTGCAGTACAGATTTTGTTGGTAATTAGTTTAATATTGCAAATATCAAATGTTGATAGGATTTGAAAATTTTTAAAAAGTACGAGAATATCAACGTAAAATGTGATGGGATATACATGTAAATTCTTTCAATGGCTACCGTACTTATCAAAGAAATAGACTTACCACGTACGTACCACGATACCACGAAAAAAAAAACCGGACAAGTGCCAGTCGTAGTCACCCACCGAGGGTTCCGTACAAACCTGTAGGTAAACGTTATGGTATTGTTATTGCTAAAGGACATCAATAACATTACAATGTCGAAAGCTGGAGGAGTATAAATATAAGACAAAGGTCCCTATCGTTTCAGTAATCCTTTATCACTCCGTTTTCACAGTTTTTTGCCAATATGGTAAGTAAAAGGAACCAACTGGGCATTTGAAAAAAACCAGAGATTATTAAATTTAACAGGCATAATGTAAACGGGTCACACGCCCTTAGTAAACAATATCCAGAAAATTTTAATTACATTACCTGAAGACTGTAAAAGACAATGTAATTATACTTGTTCTACAACTTTGTAATGTTTGGGGTGTATCCCGGAATACTCGTAACGAGCCCTGAGTTTTACGAAGAAAATGATACGTACAGTGTATTTTCAAGCTTTTCGAAAAGAATTAAGGTTTAATTCAGCTTATTGGCGATAGATGTTTTGTAATCAAGTGACCTTAAATTGTAAATTAAGTTAATATGCGTAGGTATTATAATTATAACGAGATTTTGCTAAAGATTGGAATAGAATAATCAAGCTGTTTAAAATTAGCATAACAGGCTCTTATGAACTCTTCGTCTCCGTGCGGGGTTGTAAGAGACATTGAAATTAATTATTTTATGCAAAGGTTTAATAATAAGCTAGCGAATTAGGTGATACCTGTAAGGCTAGTTTTAAGTTTTGATGATAATAAATAAATAAATAAATAATATTTGCTACTATTTGTGCTGTTTTATCTTACATACTAAAATAATAGAGCCGTGATAGCCCAGTGGATATCCATCTGCCTCCGATTTCGGAGGGTGTGGGTTCGAATCCGGTTCGGGGCATACAGCTCCAACTAATCAGTTGTGTGCATTTTAAGAAATTAAATGATATGAGCCGCATATGGGTTGATAACGACGACTAAAATAATAGCTAAAATTTAGAGTCACGAATAATCATTGATTGCTCATTGGGTTACAAAATAATTAATTATTTTTACAAAAAAATTATTAAAGTTTTATAACTTACGCCTTGAATACTTCACTGGGTGACACCGTCACGCCTTCAAACTGAGTAGGTAGAAAATCACAATGTTATTTTTGCCTTTTTGTTTCGTTCGTGTTTTTGAAGTCAGTTAAGTAAAAAACTCAGGCCGTGTGCTACCTGATACTATGTAAAAATAAATACCTCTACTACAAGAAATAGTAATCACATTTAAATCATATATTTCATCAGTTTGAATTTTCAAATAAACTAGCTGACACCCCCTGGTTTCGCCCGCGTAGTTCCAGTTCCCGTGAGAATACGGGTATAAAATATAGCCTATGTTCATCAGGGATAATGTAGGATTCTAATCATCATCATCATTATCAACTCATATTCTTCTCACTGCTGAGCTCGAGTCTCCTCTCAGAATAAGAGGGGTTAGGCCAATTAATTAAGGAAGTTATCTGGTATGCAGGTTTCCTCACGATGTTTTCCTTCACCGTTTGAGACATGTGATATCTAATTTCAAAAAATGCGCACAACTGAAAAGTTGGAGGTGCATGCCTCGGACCGGATTCGAACCAACATCCTCCGTAATTGGAGGCAAAGGTCACATCCATTGGAATATCGCTACTTAGCGATAAGGCCGCCTTTTTATGCTGATCTCTTTTTAATTTGTTTTTTTTTTCAATTGTATTTGTCTTTGTGGTGTGCAAATAAAGTATATCTATCTATCTATCTATCTATCTCGGCTCTCTAGGATTCTAATAGTGTAAGATTACATTTTTTATATCCCTGATAAAGCAAAATTGGTTAAAGCTCTCGTCAACTTATAAATCGTACACGCACAAAATATCGATAGTTCGGCGGACGAATAAATATAAATAACATTCACAACCCAAACGTACGTGAAACACGATTTATATCTCAAACCTAATTTATATTGCAGTCATACACCAAGGGTAGCGATAAATCATTCCACAAAAGCCAAAGCACAAATATCTATTTAATCTTGAGTTTTATCAACGGATGATAAGCAATTAAACCTCAGATGAGGGTCGGGTTCATTACGATTCGAATCACAGCCTGATTGGATTATAGAAACGCGGTCATTGTTAGACATTGCCACCTTTGTTTATTACACCGAGAATACAACACTCTGCAGATAAGGTTTCATAATTTGTATTTTAATATTTTTTATTCTATCTCTCTGATGAAAGTTGTTTTTTGAGCATAAGATCATGTACTAGCCCCTGTTTTTCACCTGTGTAGTTCCCTTTTCCGTGATAATCCTCATCATTATCATATAATACACGACAAAGGCCTTATAAAGGGATTTTCAAACATCACGATCCTGAGCCGCCTGTATTCAGGAATCATAAGCGAAGCAACTCGCTTGACGTCGCCAGTCCACCTGGTTGGTGGTCGATCTACACCGCGCTTTCTAGTTCGGGGTCGCCATTCCAGCAACTTAGACCCCGACGTCCATCGGCTCTTTAATGGTTTTACCCTTTAATTTTGTACTGTTAATTTTCAGGATAATTTTTATAGGTAAGTTGATGGCGGCCTCCGTGGCGCAGTGGTATGCGCGGTGGATTTACAAGACGGAGGTCCTGGGTTCGATTCCCCGTTGGGTCGATTGAGGTTTTCTTAATTGGTCCAGGTCTGGCTGGTGGGCTTCGGCCGTGGCTAGTTACCACCCTACCGACAAAGATATGTCGCGATTTAGCGTTCCGGTACGATGCCATGTAGAAACCGAAAAGAGTGTGGATTTCATCCTACTCCTAACAAGTTAGCCCGCTTCCATCTTAGATTGCATCCTCACTTAACATCAGGTGAGAATGTAGTCATGGGCTAACTTGTAGAGTATTAAAAAAAAAAAAAGATAAATAAATAAAAGTTACAATTTAAAAAAAAAAGTACAAAGAAAAAAGTTTCATAAATCCTTGGTAAAGTCTTGCTCCTTTTCCAAAGTATTAATAAGTAAAATGTTATCGTTTATGTCTCGAAATTGAGGAAAAATAAAATCACTTACTTTAATTAGTTTACAGATTCTCGAGCCTCTGAAACAGCCACGAGCATTTTGAACGATGGCCTACATAAAATACATCTGGGTCATCCTTCACGATATTCGCTCAAACTTGCACCCTGTATTCGCTCGATCAATCTTTAGAGTAAATATTGCTTTAGCGTAGATTATACGCGACGATACATTTGGCACTAGTCAATTTTCAAGCACATAATGCAAATAACATAGACTATATGAGATGGTATTAATTTTTAACTGGCCTTCGGCATTAAATTCTTTAAAGAATGTTTATTCAATCAAAGAATATAAAGATATCACATCAATACATAACACACAATTCGCCGTATAAAACTCTACTGCAACTGCTGAAACTAGTCGTATGTAACATACATAATGAAAGTATTTATCCAAATATATTGTTTAATCGATCATATGAATAAAATAAATTAATGTGTACGGTTTATGTATAGTCACTTCGTACTGCAATGTATATGTCGGGGCATCGACTATATACTACTTCTGATAACGGAGAAGCCGTAGCCTCAGGGCAGGTTCTAAGCTTTATGTGTCAAGGATGGCAGATACACAAAGTAACACTATCAATCATCACCGAATCGATCACTTAACTTACAACTACAGTTCTTCCCTCTATATTGATCAATACAGCGCTGATACTATCACATATAAACCAGGGTTATCTATGATACGTCAGGGCAACGGAACGATAGGGGCCAAATGTTGGCTGACTTCATGGAGAAGGAGGGCCTCTTTATGATGAACTCCTTCTTCAAGAAGCCACCACACAGGAAATGGACCTGGATGAGCCCCGATGGTTCCACGAAAAACGAGATCGACTTCATCTTGTCTACCAGACGGCAAATATTCAACGATGTTTCTGTGATCCATAGGGTGAAAACCGGTAGCGATCACCGAATGGTTAGAGGCACGTTGAATATCAACATTCAGCTGGAACGGTATCGACTGGTGAAGTCTACGCTCCGACCTACTCGTGCCCATATTCAAAACCCCGAGTCCTTTCAACTAGAACTGCAGAACCGCTTTGATTGCCTAGCAAATTGCGAAACTGTGGACGATCTGAACAACAGGTTCGTGGAAACTGTCCATTCCGTTGGGTCTAAGTTCTATAAGACCCACCGTGCGAAAAGAACCAAAAAGTTCTCGGACCAAACACTTAAACTCATGGAAGAGAGGCAAGAAATGAGATTACAGTCTTCAGCAGATGCGTCAAAATACCGACAAATCAGTAGACAGATCTCTAAGTCGCAAACCAGCGACTTGCGAAATTTCAATACCGAGCGTATTAAAAATGCGATTGAAAATAATCGAGGCTCGAAAGTTTTCGCCAGAGATCTGTCTATTGGACAGAGGCAGCTGACGCGTTTGAAGACCGAACACGGTAATCTAATTTCTTCCAAGCCCGAGTTATTAAGTGAGGTCGAGAAGTTCTATGGACAGCTATACACGACTACTCAGCAGCCTGTTGCCAATTTGGCTAAAGACCCCAGAGCCAAGTTGACCCGACACTATACCGAAGATATCCCGGACGTCAGCCTATACGAGATTAGTGTGGCTCTCAAACACCTGAAGAACAATAAGGCGCCAGGTGAGGACGGAATCACAGCAGAACTCCTGAAAGCGGGTGGAAAACCGATACTTAAAGTCCTTCAGCGATTGTTCAATTCCGTCATTCACGAGGGCACGACGCCTGAGGCGTGGCATAGGAGCGTGGTGGTTCTGTTCTTCAAAAAAGGTGACAACACCTTGCTGAAGAATTACAGACCCATCTCGCTGCTAAGCCATGTTTACAAATTGTTCTCGAGAGTCATTACGAATCGTCTCGCTAATAGGTTTGACGACTTCCAGCCTCCCGAACAAGCCGGTTTCCGAAAAGGCTTTAGTACCATAGACCACATCCATACGCTGCGGCAGGTTATACAGAAGACTCACGAGTATAACCAGCCACTTTGCTTAGCGTTTGTGGACTATGAGAAAGCCTTCGATTCGGTGGAAACCTGGGCTGTGCTAAGGTCATTGCAGAGATGCCGAATTGATTACAGGTATATCCAAGCGTTGAAGTGCTTGTACGAAAACGCCACTATGTCAGTCCGTATTCAGGATCAGACTACGAGGCCAATCCAGTTGCAGCGAGGAGTGCGTCAGGGAGATGTGATCTCTCCGAAGCTATTTACCGCCGCACTGGAAGACGTCTTTAAGCTTCTGGACTGGAGCGGACTTGGCATCAACATCAATGGCGAGTACATCACTCAACTGCGGTTCGCGGATGATGTAGTCATCATGGCACAGACTCTGGATGACCTTAGTACCATGCTCAATGACCTCAGCAGCGTTTCTCAACAGGTGGGCCTGAAAATGAACATGGGCAAAACAAAAATAATGTGTAATGCTCATGTATCGCTCCACCCAGTTATAGTTGAGAACGCTGCACTCGAAATTGTAGACGAATACATATACCTAGGACATATGATCCAGTTAGGTAGGTCCAATTTCGAGAAAGAGGTGAACCGTCGAATCCAACTCGGCTGGGCTGCATTCGGGAAGCTTCGCGACATCTTTTCGTCCGAAATTCCTCAGTGCCTGAAGACAAAAGTCTTCGAACAGTGCGTGTTGCCAGTGATGACCTATGGTTCCGAGACTTGGTCGCTAACTATGGGCCTCATAAGAAGGCTTAGAGTCACACAGAGGGCGATGGAACGAGCTATGTTAGGAGTATCTCTGCGTGATCGAATCAGAAATGAGGAGATCCGCAGAAGAACCAAAGTCACCGACATAGCTCAACGAGTTGCGAAGCTGAAGTGGCAATGGGCGGGGCACATAGTTCGAAGAGCCGATGGACGTTGGGGTCCCAAAGTGCTGGAATGGCGACCCCGCACTAGTAAGCGCAGTGTTGGCCGACCCCCCACCAGGTGGACTGACGACATCAAGCGAGTCGCAGGGATTCGCTGGATGCAGGCGGCTCAGTATCGTGATGTTTGGAAGTCCCTACAAAAGGCCTATGTCCTGCAGTGGACGTCCATCGGCTGATATGATGATGATGATGATGATCTATGATAGAGCAAGGAGTCATCCAACAGCTGATGTCAGACTTATAACTGATCCAGTTGGGTTAAAGACGTCTTTTACAGTATACAAACACTCCCCATTCTTAGCTGGTGTTGGCTTCTAGCTAATTAATTAACAATGCAATGGCCTTACTTCTATTCACTCACCTACTGAAGTTCGGAAACACTATCACTATTTTAACACTGCACTTAAGAACTTGATTACACTGAACTACTCAACCAACAGGCCACAGAGTAGCAAAGCACCTCCACTCCGTAAAACGTACCGCCTAGGTGCCATTTTAACGCAATACAATTGGACAAGAGTCACGGAATCGATCTTTCACAGTCTTATTTATTTAAACAGTAAATAATTAAATCCCAATTCCATGAAACCTAATTCTAATATTATCACAATAATTTACGTAGATTTTGCTAACTGTTCAAATAAGTCACTCGGCGACATATATACTAATCGAAATCGTAACGTAATCGCCTTGCCTAGGGACAAGCTTACGGCTCGCCGTCCGCGACTGTTCGTACCTGAGTATTTCTCCCGCGTATCACCTCGCCGTCTTCTAGCCGAGTTGACACCTGCTTTACGAATAACCGTCGCCAAGTTTATATGTGTGATACGACTTTAAAACTTCCACCTCTGTCAACCGCTTTGCCGTGGCCAAACAGCCTACAACCATAAAGACAAACAGGCAAACCACAAATTCAGCCGCATTGTCATTATGTAAATCATAAACCACATAACATTAAATGTGTGGAATTTGAAATAACGTTACAAAAGTTATACAGTCTTAAGCTCCAGTCAGACGAGGTACCTTTCCGAAGTTTGATTCATTTGAATAAAAGGGAAAACCTTTTTTGTTTGTCTCCCCGTCATTGTTAGCCTTGTCCCCGGGTTTTCGTAAATGGAATTGCGTTGTCTGTTTATTTTTAAAATGTGGAAAATCCACTTAGGTCTCAGACCTTATTTAATTCAAATCCTGGAGTGGGTCAAGTGGGCTTACATTTTCATGTGATGGCGAATGCGTTGTTTTACTCTGTTATTAGGAAAGACAACCTTTATTTAACTTCACTTGTGTTATCTTTTATTGAGAAAGAATACAATAAGGAACTTAGGTTAACTTATCCTAATAACTATACTGCATTTCCGCGCTGGACAGCCAGGCTGATCTTTTGCGAAATAAATGAGCCAGTCCTTCTGTCACCAGTCGAGGTAACTAGCCGCGGTGAAATGATTCTATAAAATGTTTTGGAACTGCGAGTCCATGGCCCAAGGGTCTCCACGGCAAAAGGTACAAATATGTAACTCTCTGTCAGAGAGGTATACTTGAGCCACTTGATTCCGTCTCCCTGAGACACGGTACTAATGTGTCAACGCATGTAGCGTCCCACACTAGGGCCCGCCCCATTTCCCAGGGAACCAACGTCAATCCATCAGGTCTCTTGTCATCATCCTGACTTATTCCTGACGACTCGATTAACGCAGAAATATTTATGGCGGCAAGAGCCCTTTTTATTATAATTTTAATCTTGGGAGATTTCTTCAAATCCGTTGACATTTATAAAAAAAATAACTTTAATTAGCAACATGATAATATTAAAGTCTTGTTTTAAAAAGAAAGTTTGAAACCTAAAAAACTATTTAACACCCTTAAAAGGTTTTAGTTAGGTACTAAAAAGGTTAGATACTAAATATTACTCATCTACATAAAAGTTATGTCATTACATTAGAAAAATTGTTAGTTCGAATTTCATGGCGATAGTGGCAACAGTTTCACATTTTTATTGATGCTTTAATAATGCTTGTTATTTTTTTGGTTAGCTATTGATTTGAAAGATAAAAAATAATGAAATCAAAAATCAAAAGCACAATGATGGAATTTTACAAGACCACAATTATTATATTGCAAACCATCTAGGATTAGACAACATACAAGTACATTATATGGAACGTAAGCTGTTAGAGCCGTGATAGCCCAGTAGATAATGACCTCTGCCTCTGATTCCTGAGGGTGTGGGTTCAAATCCGATACAGGGCATGCACCTCCAGATTTTCAGTTGTGTGCATTTTAAGAAATTAAATATCACGTGTCTCAAACGGTGAAGGAAAAACATCGCGAGAAAACCTGCATGCCAGAGAATTTTCTTAATTCTCTGGTGGTGAACCATTGGCCTAACCCCCCTCATTTTGAGAGGAGACTCGAGCTCAGCAGTGAGCCGAATATGGGTTGATAAAGATGAAGCTTTTATAATAACATTCACCAAGAATAAACATCTGTTTTTTGTAGAACGACAATAAATCAACGATGGCTTTCACGAAAAGCCTTTTCATCTGTCAGGGCATTGTCAACTGTTTTGTCTGTTAATGTTATTAGAAATTCATTCAAATTCCTCTATCTTCGTTAAGTAATCTTTAAAAAAAATTCAACCGCCTTCACACAAATTAACAAAAAAGCGAAAAATAAGATCGTATGTACTACTTTTTGATAATTTTGTAGGCGATGCCAAGCCAGAAAGCGCCACAGTACGGGAAATTTTGTTATTTCCATTTTAACACAAAATAACTGAATCGATTTCCATGAAAATTAAATGAGACCAATCTGGAAGTATACTCTTTTAAACAAAAAAAAAAAGAATTTTCAAAATTGATTGGGAAATGACGAAGTTATGAGAAGAAGAATGTTTTTTTTTAATGATTGTTACACATTAAAAAAAAACATTCCAATCGAACTGAGACTCTCCTCCTTTTTTTAAGTCAGTTAATAAGATTAACATTCTTTGCAGTACACTTATCAACATAATTATTTTTATGGTGGGCTAAGGTGATGTGATAACTCTTTAACAATCACTACCAGCTGATGTTAACAACAATGACCAAGTAGACCTTGCTCATGAGATTACCGCCGTGTGGAATGTTGAGCTAATTATTATTGTTCCGATAGTAGTTTCAGGCAATGGTCTTATAGCGAAAAGTTTCGACCAACATCTTAAGACGCTTTCGCTTAACTGCTGGATCATGGGTCGGATACATTAGGTAGTGATTATTGAGACGGCGCGTATTGTGAGGAGGTTTCTCACTCTGGAGCCCTGACCGCCGGTTGCGTGGAAAGTCAAATGTCACGCAGAGGGGGGTTAAATTTTTTGTTATATATTTTTAATAATACTTAGTGTTATATATTATATTTTGTATTTTATTAACATAATAAAAATGATTTTAGAATTTAAACTATCGTGAGTGTTGTTGATATTAATTGATTAAGAAACACGGCTAAAACTCACGTGATATTAGGTCGGAGTATCAGTGTGGATCGTGCCGCGTTGCAAGAACCAGCTCATGACTAAGGCCCCCGTATGGGTTCGAAACTAGTCGGGCATACTCCGACCTAATATCACGTGAGTTTAAGCCGTGTTTCATAATCAAACAATAAAAATAAATAAGAGACCAAGTAGCATTGCTATGTGCTGATTTAAAGAATAGGAAAGTACGTCTGAGCATGTGAAAGACAAACAAAAGTTACTAAACTAATTATTAAAGACAAATGAAACTATCACTCGTCAAACTGTTTCAATCCAACTCGTTTTAATATTAACCACTCCGCAGGACTTAATGTTCACGGAAACCACTCAAATTAAAACGTTTTACGTAATTGAAACCGTAGCGACGTATAGTACAAATCTAATTCTCGCTTAATCTCTAGTCCGGGGATCGCAATTTGCTTGTTAAAGCGTGTCAGTCCAGCTGGGGCGGCTCGCAAATTGACGACACTTCACCGTTTATTGAGCGAACTGCGCGGTTCACGAACTAATGTGAAGTCTTAGTAGGTAATTGAATATCTGTCGACCATTACGATTTCGATAGTTTGAGTAAATGTTGTTCAGTGTGCCTAGTGGGAGTTTTCAATATTTTCATTCTGTTACTATCACGTTGACGTTTACGCAAATTTATATGGAATTGAAATAGTTGTGCAGGAAACCGAAAGGGGTGTGGATTTTCATCCTACAAGCAAGTTAGCCCGCTTCAATCTTAGATTCCATCACCACCTACCATCGTGACCTCGTACCAGGTGAGATTGTAGTCAAGGGCTAACTTGTAAAGCATAAAAAGAAATAAATTGGATATTTCCAATAGAATTTTCAGCAAAGATCTACATAATTATATAAAACTTTAAGGTGACTGATTGACATAGTGTGACTGACACGCACAGCCCAAACCACTGGACGGGTCGGGCTAAAATTTGGCATGCATGTAAATGTTATGACGTAACATTCCTTAAGAAAGGATTTTGATCAATTCTACCCCCAAAGGTATAAAACAGGGGATGAAAGTTAGCATCAAACTTTGTCAATTTTGCGGTGAGTTAGCTGAAATTTGGAATGAAAATAGATTTTAATCTGGATTAACACATAGGCTACTTTTTATCCCGGAAAAACCATGGTTCCCGCGGGATTTGTGATAAACTGAATTCCACGCGGCCAAAGTTGCGGGCGTCCGCTAGTATATACACACTAGCAGAATATGCAACATTAACTGCTTAAAGATAGAGCAATGAACGCTACAATACTACAGCCATTAATTCTCTCCGCATCTAAACTATTCTATCTCGGTAGGCTCATGTTCAATTGGCATCAGTATTGCTTTGTTCGCTGCCTTGCCTCGCTCGGGTGTTCTTCAGTAAGCCTACTATGGGAATGGTTTGACAATCAGGAACGTACAGATGCGTTTCCCTTTGAAAATGTTTGCACGCCATTGGCGATCAATTATTCTCACGTTCCTGCAGCATCCACGACTATAAATGTGTATTGGTCGCTGCGTGTATGACGGCTTGACTTATGAAACGTTTTCGCGGCCATTTGCGCTGCAGAAACGTGAGAATAATTGCCCGTCAATGGCTGATTTTAGAGTTCTAAAATAAAAAAGGTAGTTATATTAATGTATTTACTTCAGAATTTCGTAAATTCAACCCAGTATCTTCAATAAGTATCTACCTGAACCAACAGTATTATGTTATATACAATATTTAAATTTTAATTAATTAGTTAGCTTCTAATTAACAATTAAAATGACAACTTTATTTTATAAACAGTATTCGCAACGAGGTTTTATTTTTCGTTTTGTTTTTTTTTTCAGCGTTTTAGTACATAATAATTATTAGAATACAGTAACTTAAACGTAAGGATTATAATATGGTAAATTATTTTGTACTACTAACTACTACTAACATTTTCAGAAAGTATGTTCAAAGTGTGTTCCCTCGGAAATGTGATCGCTTTGATAATGATAGCCTCTGCTTCCTTACAATAGCTCTCGCCTTCAGCTCGAGCTTGCAATATCGCCTCTGCTGTAATTTTCAACTTATTGCTGCTGTTGTACTTATGTCATAATGAACTATGATCCTTCAGCTATCGAGTGGTGTAATTAACTTTTGGTTAGAGATGATAATTACGTAGCTGCAACACCAAACTGTTACATTTTTTTTTTGGAATGATGGAAGCAATTTTAGAGACGTATTCTCGTCAAAACAAAACAAACGTACAAACAAACAAGACTTGTCAATCAAAAGAATGATTGACAAATCTTCAAAACAAGTTAACCCAGATGAACCTACCGACCGATGATTGTTTACAAACGAGTATTATCACTTTATTGTCAGCCGTTCTCTGGAATTTGGCAGACGGACTCCGCACGTCTCAATTATCTACAGTAATAATTATGTAACGCTAAATATAACAATTTGCAAACGCTAAATATATAAAAAAAATGCCAAATCGTTAAACACATTTAAAATTAAACTAAGAAAATATATACAGTGGTATTACCACTAACACTTACACTGTGGTAACGATTTCGCACCGAACATATTACATTTCTGTAGGTAGAACGAAAACAAAAATGTTTGTTTCGAGCTGATTGTTCAATAGTTAATAAGGTTTATTTATAGTTGTTTCTCTGTAAGTGAATGAAAATTCTTTAAGAGAAATAAAGATTCTTTGACCACAATTTGTGTTATTTCATTTGCACAGCTAAATATGAATCTAATAGTCGTTTAATTTCCAGTCTGGGGGGTTGGAAATTTGCTTATCAAAGCGCGTCAGAACAGCCTGCGGCTAGCAAATTGACGACCCTTTGCCGCGCATTGGGAGGATCCATGGACTGCATTACAGAGACTGCTTTTGATTGTACTATACTTGAATAAACAATAACACATTTAGCAGCAGTAAAGCTTTGTGATAGCTCGTCAAAAGTATAAGCGTTATGCTTATTTTAGCTTTACTGTGTAGAAATGATAAGCGTGAATGATAGAATGAGGGACACTCTTTGTATTAATCAATGCCTATTACACACATCAGAAAGAAATATGTGAGTATTTATTTTTGTATAAATTATCCCCTTAAATAAAATTGTACTGCCAAATAAAATCACAAATCTTTATACAAGTTCAATATTTTGTTAAACGCTGGCTTCCAAAAAGTCTTATTTAAAAATTAAAGAATTTCAAAATTCATTTATTTCAATTAGGCTTAGTTTGCAAGCACTTTTGAAACGTCAAGTTATGTCTTGTTTTAATGGTGGTGAGTAAAATCAAAAAGTTAAAATTAATGTTGCGAGGGTTCCAAATGCGCCTTGGTACGAGAAGAGCCCGCAACAAACTAAGCCATTAATTTAGAAAGTTTAAATAATTATAATACTTCTATGATGAATAAAAATTTAATTTATATGTATTAAGTCTCCCAGGGGAAAAAGATATAAAAAAAGATACTCACTTAAATATATTTAAAGACTTCACCATCACGTAAACATCGAGGCAATCCAGCTACTCGACTTACGAATACAGTGAGAAGACTTAAACGGACCAAACCATTTGAGTTAGTGTTTAGTGACTAGTGATAGTGTAGTGTTAAGTGCTACATGGAAGATCACGTGACCAAAGTTACCTAAAGACGTAATAGTTAGTGAAAGACTAACATTAAGTTATTGAACATTATCTTATAATAATAATCACACTAACATTATAAATGCGAAAGTTTGTGTGTAAGTGTGTAAGTGTGAAAGTGTGTAAGTGTGTAAGTATGTTTGTTCCTCTTTTACGCTGCGGCTACTGAAGCGATTTGGCTGAAATTTGGAATGGAAATAGATTTTACTCTGGATTAACACATAGGCTACTTTTCATATCGGAAAAATCCATGGTTCCCGCGGGATTTTTGAAAACCTGAATTTCACGCGGACGAAATCGCGGGCGTCCGCTAGTTTATAATAAGTTTAGGTTAAAGTTAAATCAACAATTAGTTACATAAGTAGGCTAGATCGTAATTTTATAAAGTACCAAATTGATACTTTTGAACATAAAAAGACTGAAATACTTAAATTCTTTACTGTATAAAACATATTAAGTGATATTACGCAAAGCATTTTAATTTCCATCTCTTTTCAGCCTACTTAAACTCGTATCTTCACAAATCTAATATAATCCGGGGTGAAAATTTGCCTGTCAAAGGGTGTTGGTCAAACCGCGGCTTGCAAATTGGCGCCTCTTCACCGCTCATTGACTTGACTGAATTACTTTACTAAGTGTAAAATAAATTCAAAGGGAATTTTTCTCAACAAAAGTACCTAAATTTTTTTAACGTTTAGCATTTACTAGCGAATGCCTTGCGGTTTCACCCGTGTAGTATTTTTTTTTAATTATTATTGTCTGTCTGACTATTTGTTCAGACTAATCTTTAAAACGGCTGCACCAATTTTGACAGGACTTTCCCTGGCAGATTTTAACGGCCTCCGTGGCGCAGTGGTATGCGCGGTGGATTTAATGACGGAGGTCCTGGGTTCGATCCCCGGCTGGGCCGATTGAGGTTTTCTTAATTGGTCCAGGTCTAGCTGGTGGGGGCTCCGGCCGTGGCTAGTTACCACCGGGAAAGACGTATCGCCAAGCGATTTAGCGTTACGGCACGATGTCTTAGATTACATGATTAAGTGATGATGTAATCTAAGATGGAAACGGGCTAACTTGTTGAGAGGAGGATGAAAATCCACACTCCTTTCGGTGTCTTCACGAACCGAATTGCCTGAAATTTTAAGTGGAGATAGATTATAGTCTGGAATCTGGATTAACACATCCCGGCCGTCCGCTAGTCTATACTAATATAATATAGAGGTTTTGTCTATGGTGTTGTACGGGGTAATCTCTAGATCTACTAAACTAATTTTAAAAATTCTTTTATCACTAGAAAGCCACGGTATTTGTGTATCACATGCTATAGTTTATCCCCGTATTCTCATGGGAACGGGAACTATGTGGGTAAAGCCGCGGGGTGTGGGCTAGTAGAACAATAAAGTTGAACATTGTGGACTAGAAGACTTGTATAAATTAAATTATGGTAAAAACATGAGGAAAAGCTAATATCGGCATGTTCGCCGAATTTCGCGCGGCACGAGTCTGGCAAATGTGGTTTGACTCCTACCAATACTGGTGCTACACTTTAATGAAATTGAATTATAATTCCCGCTTCAGCTTTTAGCGTTTGTATAGTATTGTCTGTATTGTTTTCCCTTTTGTTATTGTGTATATTGGGTTTGTTAGGTTTTTTTTTTATTCTTTACAAGTTAGTCCTTGACTACAATCTCACCTGATAGTAAGTGATGATGCAGTCTAAGATATTAGCGGGTTAACTTGTTAGGAGGAGGATGAAAATCCACACCTCTTTTCGGTTTCTACACGACATCGTACCGAAACGCTAAATCGCTTGGCGGTACGGTAGGGTGGTAACTAGCCACGGCCGAAGCCACCAGCCAAAAAGGTGTTTTTTTTAAATTATTACTTAATGTTATCACGAGCACTTTCATAAAGAAATTGCGACCTTTCTATGAGTTTATTGTTTTTTTTAATTATTCACATGATGTTCAAATATTGAGTCATTTTTTTTTAATATTCTGTTTTCGGGATTGTATCAATATAAAATTAATTTAATAATTCATAATTTATTTGATAATTGGTACATGCACTCAGAAATAAATTCGTTATTAACCCATATTCGGCTCACTGCTGAGCTCGAGTCTCCTCTTAGAATGAGAGGGGTTAGGCCAATACTCCACCACGCTGGCCCAATGCGGATTGGCAGACTACACACACGCAGAATTAAGAAAATTCTATGGTATGCAGGCTTCCTCACGATGTTTTCCTTCACCGTTTGAGACACGTGATATTTAATTTCTTAAAATGCACACAATTGAAAAGTTGGAGTTGCATATCCTGGACCGGATTCGAACCCACACCCTCCAGAATCAGTGGCAGAAGTCATATTCACTGGGCTATCACAGCTCAGTGTGTCAATAAATGTCAAGTAATAATATATTTTGAAGTTAATTTGGATGTGTAAATTTATTTTTAGAATTTAAACTATCGTGAGTGTTATTCATATTAATTGATTATAAAACACGGCTAAAACTCACGTGATATTAGGTAGGAGTATGTCCGTCTAGTTTCGAACCCATACGGGGCCCTTAGTCATGAGCTGGTTCTTGCATCGCGGCACGATCCAAACCGAAACCGATCGTATGGGTTCGAAACTAGTCGGGCATACTCCGACCTAATATCACGTGAGTTTTAGCCGTGTTTCATAATCAATTAATGTAAATTTATTCATAGGTTTTTCTTATTGCTCTGTTATTTTTACTCTATTTTGTTAAATAAAGCTTAAATGTCTACACGGATTCCCTAAAAAACAGGCTTTTACCAGGTTCCATACTATTAATTTCATTGCCCTCTCTGTTATTTTACGGCGTAGAAACGGCGACCTAATATTTAACATAACATTACTGTGCCAGACATCGAATTTGTGAAGTGACGTCATCAGTTTAGTTAGTACTCTAGTAATAGACTGAGAGCCTGAGATAGTCAGACGTACCAAATTATATGAAAGTTCATTGTTTCTCAGCTTATGCTACCACCGTTACATAACGTAACGGGTAAGTATGGTACCCTATATGCTAGTTGATGCTTTTTTTAAAAGGTCAAAAAAATGTAAATCGGTTTAAAGCAAAAAAAATGGACATTCGACGTGTATATGTTTACTAAGTGTAACTCAACTTGAGTTTATTCGTTTACTACTTTTTATTAAAAATTTTAATAAAAAAATACAACCGACTTCAAAATCACAAAAAATAAATGTTTCTACTAAACTAAAAAGCGAAAAATAACATCGTACTATACAGCGTACGGCGTACAGCGCAATATTCTGATCAGCTTGAAAGCAGTACAAACTACCAAGTTAGTGTTGTGTTAATTAAAGCCATATCTGAAAGAAATGTGTGAAAATCCAGTTAAAATTTTTATGATTTAAACGGCTTGAATTAATAAATCACTAACTTGGTGCCACCTTCAAGCTGATCAGGAGGTAGCACACAGTACGGTGTTATTTTTCGCTTTTTAGTTTAGTAGATTGTATATATTTTCTTTTTTATTTTTATTATAGTTTTGTAGATTGATTGTGTAGATTTCTCTAGGATCCCATCATCAGATTCTGACATGATTATTAGGGGACCAACTGTAAAGAAAACCCTTTCAAACAAAAAAATAATTTTTCAAAACGTCTTCGAGAAATCGGTGAACATTTCCGACAATTCCGACGAATTGATAACCTCCTCCTTTTTTTGGAGTCGGTTGTCTCATTTCGGATATTTGAAAGTACCTACCTATATGAAATATTATTGTTTGTATTAAATAATGAGCCAACTACCCTTTTATGGAATTTGGATCGTGATAGCTTTATGAGGTAGGTACGTGTCAAAGATCCAGACATCAACTGTCCAAGTATAAAGCATAATTTATTTTTAATTTTGCTCGGTATAATATTTTGCGCAGGGTTGCCAATAAGTTTTTTTTTATCTTAGAAAATATTAAAAAAAACCTTATTCACTAACATTGAGTAAATTTAGTAGATATACTTACCTACACTAAATTTACTACCTAGTTATTGTTCATATGTCACGTGATTTCGTATTCACTATTAATTAATTGCTAACTAATCAAAATTGCTAATCATTGTGATTTTCGTTAATAATGGGCCTTACAGAATACGAAAAACACGGTTTTTATTGTTTTGATGTTAACCAAAGTTATTGAATAGGCCAGATGCTGGATTCTTGAAACCCGCTAAGCCTTTCAAAGCCACCACGACCCAAGCTCCACAGTTGAGTACCGTACTTACTTACGGTAGAAGCATGGGATAACAAACTTTCAGCCTTCATAAAATGAAGCAAGTCTGGTTGTCACAGGCTCTCATTCTATAGTAATATTAACAAGCCCCGCAGTAAGCGTCTATCGCTGTGACGATATCGTTTAACCGCAACTGTCGTTCGAATGACAATTATTATCTCAATTTCAGGAATACAACACCTTTGCTAGTGCACGTCACAGAAATAATTGCAGGTACATACAATTGCAAACTTGTGCCGAGCGAATAGTTATTGGTTCAATACATATGTCATTGATGAAAAGAACTCGAAATGTTATAACTAATTAGAGACACTCCGCACCATAGAACATAAAACACGCTAGAACTAACGCTCGCCGCACTCACCTAGCTCACACACAAAAAGCCAGAAAAAGAGCTGCTTATGTGATGAGTCGTCTCTGCCTTTAGATATGTGCTAAAAGCAAATTATCCCTCCGCTCCAAGGTCACTCTCTACAAGACCTGCATCCGTCCAAACCTACACTAGTGTAGTGTTTGCCCACCGCCCAAAGGCGACTCTAAAACAGGTCAGGTCCAGAATAGATTCATGTGTCAGGCCACGGGCGTTCCGTGGTTTGTGCGCAAAAACGACCTACATAGAGATCTGAATCTCCCCACAATAGCCCAATATAAGAAACAGCTCTCGAAAACTTATTTTGAGAGAGCCACCACCCATCCCAACCAACTAGTGATTGAGGCTTGCAGCTACATCCCCGATATCAACGCTGATTGTAGATCTAGACGCCCGAAAATGTCCTTTACGATCCTGACGATGACACAACGAACGACAATGCTTCTATGTATTTAACTCTAATATGATCGTAGGGATAGGTAACATATAATGTGGCAATTACAATTATGTTTGATAGTTTTAATGAGCTATCACCTTAAGAGCGCGCAGCGCGTCGGTACGATATGGATAAAATTCGAAGCGCAAGCGAGACGCCGAATTATGACTTCCACGTGAGTGAAAAGCACGGAGCGATTGACGCGCGACGCAAATCTTATGACGTGAGCGACAAAACCATTTTTACCTAATTGCAAGTAAATTAAACAACATAACGAAAAACAAAATGGCCATGTTCAAGATACATAGGTACCTAATTTTCTATACCAAACGAAAATTTAAGAAAATAAGTTTGCTTTTCCTGAGATTGAAAGCAAAATGTGAGCAAAACATGTATTTTTCAAAAATATAAACTATCGAGAAAAGTTTAACAAATTGTGTATTTTGTATAGTCATAACAAAGCTAACACTTTGAAATATTATTTACCCAAATATCAGGCTCCTAACTTTTCCAGAATCTGAGATCCAGCACCATTTGTAACCACCAAATTACATATTGCACACTCTTAACACATCTCCCTAAAAACTCTTCCTCTATGATTTTGTCATTCGTACTAACAACAGATTCAATTAGCAAATTGTATGTCTCTAATTTCTAAGTTAAACCATCACGGAATTAATTCAAAATAACACACTAAACTGAAAGCATTCGAAACAGTGGAGTTACTTGAGACACCTTTCAAGTTTTCCAATTAGGGAAACTCGTACATGTCTCGCTACAAAGATTCAACTTGTTACATCGTCGAGATAATGCGAGTAACATCTGCGCTTCTGTGTGTTGGGGTGAACTGACAATTATTTGAAGTTCACTTTGAGCAACATTATTTTTAGTTTTTTACCTATAATAAGTGTTTAAAAACGCGAGGATAAATTCTATGCTTAGATTTACAACTTTTTAGGCTCGTAGATAGTGTGTGTGGGTAAATATTATATCAAAGAGTCACCATCATCATTATCAATCCATATTCGGCTCACTGCTGAGCTCGAGTCTTTTCTCAGAATGAGAGGGGTTAGGCTAAAAAATCCACCACGCTGGCCCTAATGGCAGACATCACACACGCAGAGATTTAAGAAAATTCTCTGCTATGCAGGTTTCTACACGACGTTTTTCCTTCACCGTTTGAGACACGGGATATTTTTTTTAAAATGCATATATTACCATTAAATTTTAAAATATGTTAATTAACGTATTCGTAACGTAACCATATCAGATAATCAAGGCCAGGAGCCGCAGCAGGAAATGCTGAAATCGGTAAATTTCTTAAATATGCCTCTAACCGAGAGTTGTATATTTGTTATCAAGATATTGTATAGCTTTTTACAAAAAAAAAAATTCGAAATATTTCACCGCGGTTAGTGGCCTCGACTGGTGACAAGGGCTGGTTAACTTTTTGCGTTAATGATCAGCGGTTCAATGCGGAAATGCAGCCAGTATTTTTGCCACTATTCCACATGCGTATGTTTTGATAGTAAATATTAGGATAAGATTTATAAGATAGTTTTAGTATTGTATTATTAATTCAATTATTTTGTATATAAACGCAAGTTAGCCCTTCACTGCGACCTCACCTAATGTTAAGTGATGGCGCAATCGAAGGTGATTTTGACTTTGGACTTTTTAACTTGGAAAAAGTACCAGTTCATTTTATCCAAAACTATGATCACTTAATGATACGGTAGAATGAAACTAGTGGCGGTCGAAGCTTATCGTGTCACAAAGCGTTTGGAAAGCATTAGAGTTATAATAAAGAAAATATTATCTTATTCAAAATATTCATTAGAAAAGCTTTAACAAATTTGACCACCGTCTCCCAAGCTATTAGGGTGAGTTAATAATATTTCCCTTTTTTGATAAAACAATAAGCGCAAGGCAAATTGAATACAAAATGTTTGTTAATTTGTAACATTTACATGTTATGTTTTATGCATGACGTAAAACACGAATTACGAATTCTACACGTTCGGTTAATTGAATTAACCGTACGGTATGCTGTTTTTGCTGTATAATCTACTTTATTAACAATTCTGATATACGAATTACCTACTGATTGCAAAATACGCTCCCACAAATGAAACGTAAGCCTATAGAAAAGTATATACTTAGTGTCAATGATTACGTAAATAACAAAATTGCTTAGAAATTAAACGAAACATGACAGGCTACTTATATACCTATTGTTAAATGGTGATAAACTAAAAAAAGGATAAACCTGGCTGAGTTTGTTGTGGGCTCTTCTCGGATCAAGGCGCGTTTGTAACCCTCGTAACTTTAATTTTAAGTTTTCGAATAATTATTATCACCATTCTCTTAAGTTTAATATTATTACCTGACGTTTCGAAAGAGCTTGTAAAAGTAAGCCTATTTGAAATAAATTAATTTTGACTTTGACTTTGAAATTCATGTCATTCATGAATCCTCCACCTTTCCTGTTGGTCTATTCACTAATTTGGTCTCTAACAACAACCTATTAAAATAAACATCAAATGAACTGAGAAATGTCATCTCCACAAGGGTTGTCAGTAGGCACCGAATGACATTTGTTACATAGAATCTCAATTTCAATATGTTAACTAACATACGTCAAATTTAGTGAATTAGCCTGCTCTATAGTGATTCTGACACAGGGTAAATGGAGCAATCGTTTCTGACGCCATATACCTAAGAATATTTGGGGCGTTATAGTACAAGATCCGTCATAAGAAATTTATACTCTCATCTGTTATTTAATTGGAATAAGAAATAAATGATAAAAAATATTCACATTGACACATTGCACATAGGTTGCCTAGTTAAATTGCGGCCGAACATGTATTAAATGATTAATTCTTTAATTTCTTCCCTCAATTGTTACTTTAAAAAACGTACACTTGTTAATATTATACAGAAAATAATTTAAAAAGTGAAGGTTGCTTGCTTTCACACAGCAACTGTGGGGTTGCCAGATATAAACAGTTAAGTAATGTTATTTGTAGACCCTCATCAGTTATTTAGTCATGTCAAATTTTTTAAAATAGCTTGTTTGTGATTTGGTATCGTGTAAATAACTTTAAGCACTTGCAAAACACCACAGTGTTAAATTGAAATTACAAACATATTAGGCCACTAGTAAAGTTTGAGATTTGGTTACTAGACTTTAGAATTTTTAAAATTATTTCTATCGGTTAAAATACACTATTCCACACTCCGAAACCAATCATATTTTTTTTTAATATTTTGAAAATATATTAGTGTATGAGGCAATAATATTAAAAATAGTGCCGCGCGGTAAAAGAAAAGACCGATCCAAGCGCCATATTATCCTAAGCAGAATAAGTATTTTCAGAATCAAACATATTAAGTAATTTAATATGCCATTGTATCAAAATAGGGAGTAATTATTATATAAGAGAATTCCAAAATAAGATATTGTTCTATCCTAAAATAAACACAGATCGAATAAACATTGATGAGATCGTAATATTATAACAGTCATGTATATTTTAACAAAAAGCACTATTTACCTTACGAAGTCGCCTATTCTAATAAAATTTATAGAGACGTATTCTTGATTCCCTTATAAATCTAAGCGTAAGTTTAAATAGAAAGATGAAATATAGTCTCATCAGAAATATGAGTAATTTATAGATGCTTAAAGGACATTACAGTATACACCTCTAAATTTTCATATAAAAGACACAAACCTTGATTTTCATTTGTATAGATTAATTATTACTTTATTGCAATCAAAATAGGAATTCTCGTATTTACTCTGTAGAGTAACTTGAAAACTTTGCACAAAATTTAAATAAAATGCTTTATTCGCCTTCGGTTTGAAGACTTCGTGTTTACACAAAGGCGGCCGAGGCAACTTTGCGCATAATTATATTTTTCAAGTATTCGGACGCGCTTCAGTTGGAACTTCTTGCTTGATTTCTTCTTTGGCAATTTCGCTTACTTACTATTTCCAAAGTTTGATAAGTTTGCGATAAATAATATTTTGTATGGACATAGTTATTAAATTTACACTAGGCCAAACTCTAAGCAATGCTTTTCGCGATTGGTTCACAGCCTATATTAGCACATTACCAGCCTAGGCCCGTTCCATCATGTGTCGAAAATTATGTCAAAAATTTTCATCATAATAGAAAAGTGCTCAATATCATATCGTATTGGCTTATCGGTATATCATATATACTAATATTATAAAGCTGAGGAGTTTGTTTGTTTGTTTATTTGATTGAACGTGCTAATTTCAGGAACTACTGGTTCGATTTCAAAAATTCTTTCTGTGTTAGGTAGCCCATTTATCGAGGCAGGCTATAGGCTATACATATATTAACCCCGTATTCCTACGGAAACGGGAACCACGCGGGTGAAACCGCACGGCGTCAGCTAGTTGTATATATACGTCCGCGACTTCATTTGCCCTTAGACCTCGTTAATCCGGCCCTCCTGGAAAATCCGTTCATAACGGAAGTCTACTAACTATGAACGACCTCCCTATCAAGTAATATCCCTACATTTTTCGCATAACATATTATATAATTATATATTCAAAGCTAAGGCTATCAACAACTTGAACACCTCAGCTTTCAAATCTTTCAAAGTCTATACAATGTATATACAGGATGTTACGGAGTAATTCCCATAATATATTCAAGGAGTTGACAAGTCCACTTATAGGAGCCAAACAGCATAACTATTTTTTTTAACTAAAAAAAACTTTATATGTTTTCATACAAATTAATTCAAATAATTCAAACTATCTAAGAACACAAATGTTCCCTAAACATTTTTAATTAATTTCCCTAAAGAATATAATACTAGAGTTATGGGAAATACTCCCAAGCACCCTGTGTATATACGTTCTAACTTTGATATATCTGTATATCCAAACAGATATTATGTCAAATTTATAACCCTTTCTTTTCATGAAGGGGGTTAAAAACATCATTGACTGGACATTTGTAAATTATCAATTAAGAAAACATTTCAAAGATGAGATTCTATTTCCCGCGATGGGAACGATTTATTGACTCTAAGAGAATCCATTTCGTTCAATAAAGATCGGATGTAATGAATGGTGGGTCTTCAATGGACGTAGAATGTTAAGCCGCTCCATTGGAGAAGGCAAGTCGTGATAAGGGATAGGTGATTGATATAAGCGGTTTCTGGTAATTAAGAATCTTGTGGAATGTAGAAGAAATCTAGCTAACTTGTGTACTTATAGAATATTATAAAATGGTAAGATTTGATTTTTTGTTTGTTTGTTTCTTACGAATAGGCTCTACAGGATCGATTAACAAAATATGGAAACGGAAAGCTACAATGTCAGTAAATAACATAGGCTATATATCCTATTGAATTAATATTTTTTTATTATATTAATCACCGTGATTCCACAAGAATGAGAACTAAGCCATTAAAACTGCTGGGTTCTAGTAGACGATAACTCTATTGAGCTTCTATCTTGTAAACAATTTTTATATTCAAAACATAAATTATCATGTAACTTATATTTTTGTGTCTCTAAGTGTTAAGACTTTGGGGCCATTTGGACCGAGAACTTTGACTGTTTTTGAAGAAATTTCAAAAATGCGGTTACCGAGTGCAGTGGAATCAAGGAGACTTTAGATTAAAATACAACATGTAGTTACTGCTGCTTATATTTATAATAAGTTAAGCAGCCTAGCTAATAAATCTATAAGTACTATTATTATAAAGCCGTAATAGCACAGTGGATATGACCTCTGCCTCCAATGCCGGGTGTGGTTTGGAATCTGGTCCGGGGCATGCACCTCCAACTTTTCAGTTGTGTGCATTTTAAGAAATTAAATATCACGTGTCTCAAACGGTGAAGGAAAACATCGTGAGGAAACCTGATACCAGAGAATTTTCTTAATCTCTGGGTGTGGGAAGTCTGTCAATCCGCATAGGGCCAGCGTGGTGGTGCTGAGCTAGAGTCTCCTCTCAGAATGAGAGTGGTTAGGCCAATAGTCCACCACGCTGGCCCAATGCGGATTTAGATAACGATTACTATAAAGAGGTAAATTGTAGGGGTAAATCTCTGGATCTACTGAACCAATTTAGAAAATTTTAAAACCAAAAAAAAACAAAAAAACCATTTTGTTTTATGCAGATATATGCTATATTTTATTTGAGATTTTTAGGCTATATTTTATCCCCGTATTCTCACCGGAGCAGGAATAACGCGGGTAAAACCGTAGGGCGGCGGCTAGTAGAGAAATAATATATACGGTCGAATTGAGAAATCTCCTCCTTTTTTGAAGTCGGTTAAAAAGAAAATTTACTTTAAGGTGTGTGAAACCTCGCATGGTTTGTGATGCAACATTTATACGTGATGCTAAGGGTTAGAGAACACTATAAATATTAATACTCACGAAAAATTGCTTTATATTTCCGAACACTTCATACACAATGAGGGTCATCCATACAATATTCAAGATCATACATTGATTTAGTCTGCAATAGCGATTCATTTATTATTCGTAAAACGACGCTTTTTTGGATATAAAAACACCGGGTTTTTTACCTCCAAAGCGTTTACGCTGGAACGGATTTAAAAAATAAGAGACCATTTTTCAATGTAGCTAAATTATTTTTTGCCGTCGTTTTCAGCGGTTCAGCCTGCGTAACAAAATACTGTGGAGCTTAAAACTAAGTGCATTATATTGATTTGAAAATATAGAACAATGTAACATGCGATATTGCGCAACTCTCGGTAAACTTATAGGTGTGACTATCAAATACTCGTAGGTATTCTAATCTATACTAATATATAAAGCTGAAGAGTTAGTTTGTTAGTTTTATTGAACGCGCTAATCTCAGGAACTACTGGTCCGATTTGAAAATTTCTTTTAGTGTTAGATAGCCCATTTATCGAGGAAGGCTATAGGCTATATATTGTCCCCATACTCTTACGGGAACGGAAACCACGCGGATGTAACCGCGCGGCGTCAAACCCCAAATGTCATGAAATTATTAATTACACTTTTGATGGAGTCATCAATATTATCATTCAGTGCGCTTTCATTTGCGATCCCACATTAGTATATTTGGAAATTCGGTTATTCTTCCCCACTTTCACACCCACAACTTTAAAAGGCCTCAACCGATTTTCATCAAAATCGAAAATACAAGTATGTATGATCGAAGGCTTTCACAGTCCATCCGTTGATTAGTGTATCAGCACCACTCAGTACTGAAGGGTAGTAATATTTCCCAGTTTTCCGCGCTAACCATTTGTAAGACTTCGGATCGTATGGGCAATAATCCTTTGCCCATGTAATTCCGACATGTAATTTTTTTGCTAGGGAACAAATCTCTGTAAGTTTTGTGTTGATAACTTCGGCAATATTGAAACGGAAACCATTTGGGTATAGCAGTTTTCGTTATAATAACGATGTATTGATCATCTATACTAATAGGTATTACAAAGAGGTAAAGTTTGTAGGGAGTAATCTCTGGATCTACTAAACCGATTTTCAAAATTCTTTCTAGGTATTCCCATTTCGTAATTTACTTATTATGAAACCTAATTCATTACCATACGGGTAAACCGTAATACAATTTGTTTTTTTAATTTTTAAGTAGATCCACGGAATTGGCAACAAAATTCGGGCTTCCATATAAGAGATAAAATATAGCATGGCCTTCTGCCTCCTCTCAACGCCCTTTACCAAGTTTTGTTAATTCTTTTATTTATTTTTCATGAAAAAAGTATTGTATTCCGCTGCATGTAATTAGCTATTGCAGCACTCATGCTGTGTTTTGTGCAAAATCTCATGCTGTCTATTGTGCGAAATTACAATATGACAGTGGCTTAAATAACTATTACCACTAGAAAGCCACGTTAGGTATTTGTGAGTGTCGCTATATTTTATCCCCTTATTTAACTGTATTCCGCTGCATGCAATTAGCTATTGCAGCACTCACGCTGTGTTTTGTGCACAATTTCATGCTGTCTATTGTGCAAAATTACATGACAGTGGCTTAAATAACTATTACCACTATACTATACTAACTGGAACGGGAAATACGCGAGTGAAATCGCGGGGTTAGTATTTCATAAAATTGATCTTCCAATCGAACTAACCGTCGCGCCCTATCACGCCGCAATCTTAATTAAAAACCGCGCAAATCAATCACCAGCCCCTTATCAGGAGGTAACTCTCAATGAAGAGGACAAAGGAAAAGATCGTGCCATTCATTTTGTCAGTGTTGGACTTATTGAATTCTCTTCCAGTCAATCTTCCCCAACTCTGATAAGCTTCTTGTTTTAATTGAAACCCAATTTATGAATGAGGGCAAAATTTATTTGATAACTTTGAAAGATCATGAATCTACAGATCGCGGACGTTGATATCAGAAGTTACTACGGTTGGCCATGATAGCCGGTTGGCCATGATAGCTCAGTGGATATGACCTCTGCCTCCGATTCCGGAGGGTCTGGTTCGAATCCGGTCCGGGTCATGCACCTTTTCAGTTGTGTGCATTTTAAGAAATTAAATATCACGTGTCTCAAATTGTGAAGGAAAAACATCGTGTGGAAAAACCTGAGAATTTTCCTAAGCCTCTGCGTGTGTGAAGTCTGCTAATCCGCAATGGGCCAGCGTGATGGACTATTGGCCTAGCCCCTCTCATTCTGAGAGGAGACTCGAGCTCAGCAGCGAGCCTTAATATTGGTCCAAGTTTGGCTGGTGGGAGGCTTGAGCCGTGGCTAGTTACCAACCTACCAGCAACGACGTACCGCCAAACGATTTAGCGTTCCGGTACGATGTCGTGTAGAAACTGAAAGGGGTTGATGGTGGTTCCTACTCCTAACAAGTTTGCCCGCTGCCATCTTCTCGTGATATTGTAGTCAAGGGATATACTAAAGGATAAAATAAACTGCCTCATTGGTCCAGCAGTTTTAACATCGGATAACAAGGTCCTGGGTTTGAGCCCTGGATCAATAGATACTGCGCTTTTCTTCCTTCTAAAAACTTTCAATAATTATAATCATTCATATTTGTTTGTACAGAAGATTTCCATGTTAAAGAAAATATTTTCCGAGAGAGAATGTTAACAACAATAGCCTCACAAATTGCAAAAGAAACTTTTGTTTATTGGGACCAACCCACAAAACTTTAAATAAAAGCGGAACGAAATGGCTGAGAAGAAATCAACCAAGTACCGAGGCTTGTTTTAAAACTTGAGAAAGTTATTATATTTGTACAGCATTCATTGCACCAAAAGACAAAATATAGGTTATGAATCTGGCTATGAATTTGGCTGGTGGGAGGCTTCTGCCGTGGCTAGTTACCGCCCTACCGGCAAAGACGTACCGCCAAGCGACTTATCTATATCTACTCTATACTAATATATAAAGCAGAGTTTGTTTGTTAGTTTGAACGCGCTAATCTCAGGAACTACTAGTCCGATATAAAAATTCTTTCAGTGTTAGATAGCTCATTTATCGAGGAAGACTATAAACAAGGGTACTTAGACTTAGACTGTAAATAAGGGTAGCATAACACATATAATTTTACTTATAGGTAGCCACAGCATGCAAAAAGTATAGGTCGTACAAATAATAGGAATTAAAAGTGACAAATAGAAAGAAGAAAACAAAATATAAATTTGAATTTACACATTTTGACAAAAACCAAAAGAAAAAATTTAAACGAGAACTTTAAAATTTTAAAATTATAAGTGGAGAGAGAATTACATGTTTATGAAATGAAGAATGATTATGAGAGAATTACAATTATACATTTTACAAATTATGAATAAAAATTACAATTATAACAGTATGGCTATTAATTAATTATACATTGGTAAAATAATAAAAACATAAATTAGGTATTTTTTAAGTCACAACTTATGATGAGAATACTACAGATCGAATTATTGAACGGAGCTCTTAAGAAAAGTTTTTAAAATTTTTTAAATTTACTTATATTATAAATATTATAACGCCGAAGAGTTTGATTGTTTGTTTGATTGATTGATTGAACGCGCTAATCTCAGGAACTATTGATCCGATTTGAAAAAATATTTCAGTGTTAGATAGCCCATTTATCGAGGAAGGCTAAAGGCGATATATTATCCACGTTTTCCTATAAAAACGGGAACCACGCGAATGAAACCGCGCAGCGTCAGCTAGTAATTATTTGAATTCAAAATTCGAAATTACGTCGTCAGTTTGAATACAAACAACACATTAAAAAAAATGTACTGCCAGCAAACGACAAAATAAGCTCACAAACCCAGGGAAGCGTACCTTAATATAAGGTACTCTTAAATTTAAACTCTCTCAACCGGGTCGGAGCGGCTTTTCTGCTTAAACTTTGTTAACAACTGGGATGCATCTTGAGAAAGCATTAGTGCTGGAAATATGTAAAATAACGCCCATTGTTTCACGTACAAATTCTGCCAGCAAATGTTGTGTTGATTTTAATTCTCCTTGTCAAGAAAGTACCGACTATATATTCATAGTTTATATATTTGTAAAGCTACCACAAAGGAATGAAACGTTGGTATTTTGATCTCATTAATTCATAATAGAGATGTTATTTCCAGTGCTCTCCTTTCCTTTTTGATTTGCTAAATTTACTGCATAATAGTAAATGAATCTCTATATAAATAAAAGGCTATAAAGAAAGATTCCGACGAATTGATAACCCCCTCCTTTTAATGAAGTCGATTAAAAAATAAGGCTATACAAATAATATAAAAAAAATACGGACTGATCCACTAACTAACAGTTCATACCATTGGTACGGATTGTGCAAACACTTGGCACCCAGATTGTTTTTTAGACGTAGGCATTCATTAAAAAAATATATTTCCAAAACTTACCCCAAAGAGATTCCCCTTTGGGGGTAAATTTTGGGAATAATACGCGAGGAATTTACAAAATTAACGCGTATAAGGTCGCGGGAATCAGTTTGTTATATTATGGTTGTGATAGCGAAAAATCCTTCAGCTTCTTTTTTACAATACGAGTAAAAGTAGGTATCTTTAATATTTGATGTTTTTATCGGAAAAATATATCTTTTGTACAATGTTTTCACATTTCAATTATTTTCTCCTACTTGTGGAGTTTTAGCGTTCTTTTATTGTGAAATATTATATACGCTATTTTTCGACATTGTACCGACTACTTTCTTTGAAATATAACTATGAAGATATAGGTTGTAAACCTATAAATTTTTATTATAATATTTTTTTTTTCATAATATTTCAGTGTTTATAGAACGAGTAAAATAATCACTAAATCGAATTCAAAGTAAAGTATTTATTTCACAGAAATTTAAAATACAAACTTAGTTTTTCATACACTGAAGTTTTTATCGTTTAAATTGTGAAATATTAGTTATTAGAACTCTACAATATTTATTTTAAAGTTAAGATATTTTCCTTATTTAGCTTTCTGCGTAGGTTTCTTCAAATTGTTAGCAAGTCAACTAATAATTTTGTAGAGGTTCAAATCAAATTAATTGGGTACTTAAACATCTAAAAGTATCATAAATTGAACATTATGAGAGTGCTTAACGAGTTTTCCCTAATTAAATAATCTCAATATTAAATGTGAAGAGAATTTTCTTGTGCTTTGTATCTATCATAGAACGAGAACTTTAAAAGGTAGGTAATGCTGAAGGAGAAAGGCAAAGTAGCACGAAAACCAATTTTGAGAATTGCTTTGTACATGAAATTGTCTGGCTATTGTTGAGGAGGTAAAATTGAGCGTTAAATTTGAATTTTCTCTCTAGCCAGGCACTTGGCGTAATTTTAGAGTGTGTTATACCTACCCTATAGTTATGAACTACGGGGACTTATGATTTTAAACATATTTCGTGGTTCTTCATTATGAATATTATCATAACAGCCAAAAACGCGAGGTTGTTGAAAAAAGAAAAAGAACTAGAAAGAGGGTAGATCGATTCTGAATCTATCAGCTGATGTCAGATACGAAGATCTCGCAACTTCAGTCCCGTCGTGACCACGATCCATGCAACTGATTATTACACAGTATTTTAGAAAAACGAACATTTCCTTTTGAAAAATGCATCACTCAATTAGGATGAATGAAATTTTTTTAAATTAATAGAGTAATTACCAAATACTATTAAAGATTGTTTGAACTTGTAAGAATAACAAAATGTTATATCGCAAATATTTCCAACATAATAATTATTATGTACCTTACCTTAGCCCGCCAACCCACATTTGAGTAGCGTGATGATATCTCCTCTCCTAAAAGAAAGGACACTTGGCCCCAGTCGTAGGCGCGAGGTTGTTGAAAAAAGAAAAAGAACTAGAAAGATGGTAGATCGATTCTGCCCCTAACAGCTGATGTCAACTTCGAATCTCGCAACTTCAGTCTCGTCGTGACCACGATCCATGCAACTGTGTCGAAATATCGACATTAAAAATCTCGTCGTTTTATCGTAGTATATACCCGCTTAAATAATATTCATACAGGGACTTATTTGACAAAAAATCTTGATAGATTAATTTTTTTAATTTTTTTCTTGGTTTCATCTGCAATCAGTCGACAGACTATAAGCAGGTTAGTGGCAGGCAAAAAGTAGCGTTGACAGACCTGGGGACCACTGTCCTCAAATACATAAACTTTACTTTACAAAGTGTTTATTAAACGCAAGCTTTTGGGAAAAGCTTATTATAGTGTTATTGATTATATTAATGATAAAAAAGCTTGGCGTTAAACTGTAATATACGACTGTGTGCTTAGTTTTAAATAAGTTTGTAAAATGGTGGTAAACAAAAAAAAGACCTTGGCTGAGTTGGTTAGCTTCTCGGACCAAGGCGCGTTTCGAACCTTCGTAACTTTAGTTTTAAGTTTTCGACTATTATTACCACCATTAAATTAAATTATGACATAATCTTGGCCTTTCAAAAGTGCTTGTAAACTAAGCCTAATTGAAATAAATGAATTTTGACTTTTGACTTTTTTACTTAAACGTTTTCGTTCTGTGAGTAGTTATAACTGTCAATATACTCCCCGAATTGGCTACCCGTGGTTTTAAAATTGTAGGTTGTTCAAAGAGCACCTACTGCGCATAATTTTTCTACAATACGGTTGCTAGATCAAAGTTCACAGCGGTTAGGTTACGGCAAAAGCGCAAGGTGCTTTCCAACTTTTACTCTTCAAAACTGGGTTAGGGAAATGAGCGTTCTTAAATACAAAAAAAAATACATGCTAAGCTTTTTTAAGAATACTGAAAATGTGCTAGGTGAAAAATAAAAGCTAATAGTTACCCAATTTGCATTTTAAAAATGGTCTTTGCGAAATACTGTGTTGTCTGAAAACGAGTGACTTTCTCGGATACTGTAGGAATTATTTTGTAGATCCTTTTTTTTTAAGGCACGATTGTAGTCTTATCTAATGTTTATCAAGCATAAGCTGTAGTAGAGCTGTTTGTGATAGAGCTGTTCCGAGAAAGCACCGCCGTAATAATATTTTTGCCGCAAAGCACTATCGCCGTGTTTCTATCTGAAGGGCATACGTTTTTGATGTAGTTTCAGACTTAACATACCTACAATAAGGGTAAGTGAAAATTATTTACATTAATAAAGGAATTACTTTATTATTAACGTTGGTTTGAACTTGTAAGAGTAACAAAATGTTATATCGCAAATGACAAACATTCAACATAAAAATTATTATGTACCTTACCTTAGCCCGCCCACCTACAATAAATACATTTAAGTAGCGTGATATCTCCTCTCTTTAGAGCGCGCAGCGCATCGGTACGATATGGATAAAATTCGAAGCGCAAACGAGACGCCGAATTATGACTTTCACGTGAGTGAAAAGCACGGAGCGATTGACGCGCGACGCAAAATTTTATGACGTGAGCGCCAAAACCATTTTTGCTTAATAGCAAGTAAATTAAACAACATAACGAAAAACAAAATGGACATGTTTAAGATATATACCTAATTTTATATACAAAACAGAAATTTAAGAAAATAAGTTTGATTTTCCTGAGATTGAAAGCAAAATGTGAGCAAAACATGTATTTTCTAAAAAAAATAAACTATCGAGAAAAGTTTTACAAATTGTGTATTTTGTATAGTCATAACGAAGCTAACACTTTGAAATATCATTTACCCAAATATCAGGCTCCTAACTTTTGCAGAATCTAAGATCCAGAACCTTTTGTAACCACCAAATTACATATTGCACACTCTTAAAAGGAAGGACACTTGGCCCCAGCCGTGGGCCATTAAAATAGGCGGATAATGATGATGATGATTTATTATGTAGATATACTGTATGAAGATTTCTCTTCGAATTCAATAGCCCAACAAGCGTAGGAAAGAAAATAATAAAATCTATTGCGAGCGCCATGATTAATATCCTCGAAGAACTCCCGCCTCTTATCGGGTGACGCGGGGGGATAAGAAATACTTCGTAATTTACTGCACTCAAGGGCTTAGAGATACTGGATATGTCCTGTTATGGTGTTTTTTTATATAATTTGGGTAAAAAATTTGAAAAAAAATCCCCGACGGTTAAAACGTAATTGAAAAAGTATAAAATAATGTAAAAATCCCTGACTTAAAGATAATATTCGTCCGAGGATTGCCTGAGATTTTAATGAAAGTAGATATAAATTACAAAATTCCAGGGACAGTCTTTCCTGTAAAATATGATCCTGTCAATTGATTTGCTTCAATCATGTGATTTGATGCCGGGGTGTCGTCTAGATTAATTGAAATTCAAAATGCAATTAATTCAAGTAGTCTTAGTTCACAAGCACTCTTGAAACGTTAACGTTAGCGTTTGTAAAGACTACCACCGGTTCGGAAGGCAGGTTCTGCTAAGAAGAGTCGGCAAGAAACTCAACAGTTGCTATTTAATAAAAACAATATATAGTATTATAATTTAAGATTGATAACGTGTTTTTACATCATTACATTTTCTTATACTAGTAGTTTTACTTCCTGTGTGAAGCTGATCCAATGGCCTCCAAGCACCTTATCTTTAAGTCGCATCAATTGTGTAGTGAGACAAAGAAAATGTTTTTTAACACATTGCTTTAACTTATGCATTGGCAGGTCTAAAAGTCTTGTGAATCTCGTTATAAATGAGTATACCGAATACTACCAAAGATTTTTTTCGTAGATGTGCCTACAAATACTAGTCTAATTAACATCATCCAAAACCTTCCTTTTAGAAGAGGAGATATCACCACGCTACTTAAATGTGGGTTGGCGGACTAAGGTAAGGTACATTATAATTATTATGTTGAATCATACTCTTACAAGTTCAAACCAACGTTAATAATAAAGTAATTCATTTATTAATGTAAAAAAAATCCAAATACCTACTTATGATCGTGTATTTTTATGATGATGCATCGTGTATTTTTATCATCAAGCAGCATCAAGAACTAAGCATTTTCGTAGATATTGATTAGCCTATACGAAGATCAGAATATAAGAAGTGATAAGTCTGTGTTCACAATTTGTTCTATCTGCATTTAGAAGTCACTTCTAGAAAATTGACTTCAATACCAATGTGTTTGCCGATTTTATTTATACTTAATGTAAAAAAAGGGCTCGCGCACGATTTATTCAACTAACTGGAGGAAAATAAAGCATTTTCGTCGGAAACAACGGAGTGTGGCTTTTTTATCGGCTTATTTTGCTAAATGCGTTACAGCGTGAAAATAATGTTACTTCTTACGTATTGTTAAAAAGAGTTGAGTGCGTGATTTGTTTCTGTCGATGGATTCATATTTTACCTTGAATTTGTTTTGTGTTGTGTTTATTTAGAAATTCTTTCAATCTTATTTTTATTTATTTATTGACAAGTAAAGAAAGAAAGAAAAAAGTTTTATTAGTGAATTATGCCACACAACGCAATTTGTTCTATAACAATATTCTGCGATTTGGAACCGTTGACCAGATGCGTTGAAGTAAGAGATGGATTCAGATCTCTGTTGTCATATGATGATGGATAGGTAACGGGGCGATGAAGGTATGGTTTAATTTCTATATACGGTGTCGTCTCCATCCATTTTATTTAAATACACTATAATATAAATCATTTATATATCAATAATAATCAGTCAGATATAAATCAGTTCTTAGTGCGTTGGTTTATCACTTAAATTAAAAAAAGTTCAGTCTGGAGAAGAGAAGTTTGGTGATGTGACACATCACCGTTCCTCAGAGAAGGTACGTTAAATAATTGTTCCTGGTCTTAAGAGATCAAAAAACAACAGACAAGACATATAACATACATAACGGTCATTAATTGTCAAAATTTATAATGACCACTAAAATTTAAAATAAATCATAACTAGACAAAACCTCTTTATATTGTTTTTCCGGTGGTGTAAATTAGTCAAAAACAACCGACTTTATCAACTGGAATATCTGCCGGTACGAATTTCCATAATTAACAATTTTGGGGCCAAACTTTTCGGAAACAATCCATCAATTCTCGACTCGAAATTTCTAAAACCAATTACGCGACATAGAATGAGAGTACTTTGTAAGTGATGGAGCAATGTACCGGTGTGTTAAATATGGCTGGAATTTGTTTGTTTTCTTTATGATCTTCATACTTTTGGCATTTAGGCACCATGCACACTAGGCAGCCACTAGTTTTTTAATTTTATTGCCTTTTTTGTTAAAACTGTTTAATTTATAATATTACTTATGTAAGTCTATTAAAATCCTAAAAAAGATCTCATGCCAATTAAGGTCATTGAGTATAAAGTTTTTTTTTTTAAATTAACGATAAGAGTTGATGTTCTTGTATGTGTCTCATTACATACCAGTGGATAAATATCAGCACCATTACAAAACAATCAAAATAAATTTTATGACAATAACTTTAAATAGTTTAAAACACACGCTTTTAGCACGCTTTTTTTCGTATTCCTGACAGCAAACCCTTTCATTTGGGTAGGCCGCCAAATTAGATTTGTAATGAAGTTTCTTAGCTAGTCATGTATTGTCATCAGAATTCAGAGCGTGTGCAAAATTTTATCCGGGAAGTGGGCCAAATTAAGATTCCAAAATTTTCTTACATAAATAGTTGCAAGTGATTGGGGAGGTCGCCGTATTGACTTAGTAATGACGTTTCTTAGCTAGTCATGTATTGTCATCAGAATTCAGAGCGTGTGCAAAATTTCATCCTATTCGAAGACCGGGAAGTGGGTCAAATTAAGATTCTAAGATTTGATTTTCTTACATACATAGTTACAAGTGAAGCTAATTTAAGCGTGTTAAAAATTAAGTTTGAAAGTAGTAGACCGTGCGATGTCTTGTCCCATAAAGTGTTATAAATTTTTCATGTCTCTGGTAAAGGTTAATGACCGAAACCAACAGCTTAACATACTCTGCGTATCACGGGTATGTAACACCATACTCACCGCTTTTTTTTATTCTTTACAAGTTGGCCCTTGACTACAATCTTACCTAATGGTAAGTGATGATGCAATCTAAGATGGAAGCGTGCTAACTTGTTAGGAGTAGGATGAAATCCACATACCTGTTCGGTTTCTACACGACATCGTACCGTTAAATCGCTTGATGGTACGTCTTTGTCGGCAGGGTGGTAACTAGCCATGGCCGAAGCCTCCCACCAGCCAACCGCCTTGATTTTGAGTACTCTTGAAAGCGAGCAGGAATCACCCAATGTTTTATAGCCCACAGGAATCAAACCCAGACATCAAATTAAAGTCACACAGAATAATGAATATACCAACCATTCTGTTAGGCAGAAGCATAAGACATTGAAGCGTGTGAAAGCATTATTCTTTTCTGTAGGTACTCACATATCGCACTCATCTCGCAGAAATCAAACCCATACATCAATAAAGTCACTCAGAATAATGAATATACCAATGATTCTGTTAGGCAGAAGCATAAGCCATTAAAGCTTTATTATTTTCTGTAGGTATTCACTTATCACACTCAATAGCCCAGTTCTTTATTCACAGTCAATAGCCCAGCGTGTAACAAAATGATATATTTCAGTATCGGAAAATACAAAATGACTGCACTTGCCAATAGATCGTACGGAATTACATTATGCTGCCGTTAGAATGTCTTGTAAGCTCCATTTCCTATGACACGGAGGTGTTCGATCGTTCGACAATGCATACTCGTGAACAACAACTGTGCACGCGATAAACGACTGTAAGGCCGGTACGTTCCCATACACTAGATTTTGAATAGCACATGGAAATTCTAGCTGTGAATTTTTATAGGGATTTGAATACGCTTTCCGATTTTTGATATCTTTCTAAAAATACGTTGGGGTTTCATTTTGTAATAAAAACGATAATACATAAAAATGCATTTGTATACTATATTTTGAGAGTTCAGGAAGGAGTAAATAATAATTAGAATACGGTTATAACTTTATAATTTATATAAGACTAACTGACCGGGTAAGACCCTAAAAATTTCGTTTGAGCAGCGCCGCCTACCGGGTTCTATTGTTTTTTCAAACTATTGAGGAAATAATATATTATTCATATATGAGTATACGAGTACACACACATTCAAATCGCTTTATGAGGAGTTAGGTGCAATAAGACGCACAAAAAAGTTATGTTATATAATTTAAAAATAGTGATGTGTTTTATAAGGCTTATGCTTGGAGTTTCTCTGCATGATCTAATCACAAATGAGGAGATTCGCAGAAGAACCATAATCACTGACATAGCTCAGCGAGTCGCGAAGCTGAAGTGGCAATGGTCAGGCCACATAGTTCGAAGAGCCGATCGTTGGGATCCCAAGGTACTGGAATGGCGAACCCACATCGGAAAGCGCAGTGTTGGTCGATCCCCGCGGCTCGAGACCGTTATGTTTGGAAGTCCATGCAAGTCTATGTCCAGCAGTGGACGTCCAGTGACTGTTAATGATGATGATGATGGTATAATAATTAAGATGTCTTGATGTTATGTATGTAGGATAATAATAACGTTGCTTACATTTTTATAATCTGTCGACGGTTGAATTGCGTACATAAAATTATATAAACTACATCTTAACAGCCGAATTTATAGCCGTTAATTTAATGTATTGGCTACTTTTATCCCAATATAAGAGCATTTTCAGTGGTTAAACAGAAGACAGTAGTCGTTATCAACCACATTCGGCTTATTGCTGAGCTCGAGTCTCTCTCAATGCGGGTTGGCAAACTTCACACACGCAGAGAAATAAGAAAATTCTCTGGTATGCAGGTTTCCTCACGATGTATTCCTTCATCGTTTGAGACACGTGACGTGAACTGAAAAGGTGGAGGTGCATGCCCCGGACCGGACTCGAACCCACACCCTCAGGAAACGGAGGCAGAGGTCATATCCACTGGGCTATCACGGTAACTGAAGAAGTAGGCAATATGATTACTAAATTATATTATAAGTTTTCGATATATTTTTTCATTTTTATTTTTTTTTGTATTTAACCTACATACTCGTAGCATTGCCTTTGTTGCCGATGTCAGTTCGATCCGCCCGTAAACTATGCCGTCATAAAATCCTACTACCGCAGTATTGTATTTTTATTCCAAACACTAAACTATAAAGCGCTTTCCGTTCTATTAAATTTGCGTTAAAACGGTTTGACGATTTACTTAACAATACACACTCCCGTTGTTCGCTTACTCATGAATAATATAATATGCATATAGTTTTATATTTATAACAAGCATGTGATTTATTTGGTCACGATTCAATAAAAATAAACGCAGAGTAATTTTAGCCTGTGATCGAGATATTTACGGTTGGAATAACTTTACGCTATCAAATCTATCAGATAAATATAAATTTATACTATTACCATATATTTTTTTTATTCTCTACAAATTAGCCCTTGACTACAATGGCTTGTCAGGAGGAGGATGAAAATCCACATCCTTTCGGCTTATTCTATTTATCGTACCTGAACGCTAAATCGCTTTGGTGATACGTCTTTGCTGGTAGGGTTGTACATACCACGGCTGAAGCCTCCAATAAGCCAGACCTGGACTAATTAAGAAAACCTCAATAGACCCAGCCGGGGATCGAACCCAGGACCTCCGTCAAAGAGCCCATACTTATTTCTGCCGCCAAGCAGCGTTGTTTGTATCGTTGCCAGTGTAATTACAAGCATTTATGATAGCCTTGATGTTAATGGATGCAGCGGTAGGAATAGCGATGTTTACAGTACTGCAATAATCGAGATATTATTGGGATCTTGCACTCTAGGTGCCCTAGCTCACCTAAGCCGGCAGAAAACCCTGGACACTTAACAGTAAGATCAAATAATATAAACTAACTAATAAACACATGACGCATGACGGCGTCCGTGGCGCAGTGGTATGCGCGGTGGATTTACAAAACGGAGGTCCTGGGTTCGATCCCCAGCTGGGCAGATTAAGATTTTCTTAATTGGTCCAGGTCAGGTTGGTGGGAGGCTTTGGCCGTGGCTAGTTACCACCCTACCGGCAAAGACGTACCGTCAAGTGATTTAGCGTTCCGGTACGATGTTGTGTAGAAACCGAAAGGAGTGTGGATTTTCATCCTCCTCCTAACAAGTTAGCCCGCTTCCATCTTAGATTGCATTATCACTTACCATCTGGTGAGATTGTAGTCAAGGGCTAACTTGTCAAGAAAAAAAAAACCTTACACAGCGTAATACGCAATGCAGCGAATACCCTTTTTTTACATCAGATAATTTTGTACACTAAATTACTGTATATTTTACTCTGTGATACAAAAAAGAACTTTATTTACTTCTTTTAACGTTACATGATTTATTCATACAAGCTGCGACAATTTAAAATGCAACAGAAAACAAGCACCTTATACTTTTTAACATTTCTCACATTTTAACACTTCAATAAATTGTGTGCACCACTTTGGAAATTCCAAAATTGCACGTAAATTTTGCAAGCGAAACACTCATTCAACAACAGTGTCTCAGCGAGTATATTTAAGGCAATTCTTTGTGTCCCTCCACCTATGCGTTCATGCGAGGGAAACTATCCCTTATTGTGTACAACAAAAGGCACGAAATCTTTTACAACGGAAGGTAACTCTATTTCCAAGAGCATTACTCTTTTTCGCTGCAATATTACAAGAGATGTTGCGAGCGAAACGGAACGGTTTCAAAGATACTGGTTGACTGATTGCCCTTGAATAACCCGAATGTTACCCGACATTTCACGTGGAATCTTTTTATTTGTCACTGTGTGTGTACAAAGGTTTGCGATGAGTTCTGATTTACAACCATATAATGTTACTAGCGGACGTCCGTGACTCTGTTCTTGTAGAATTCAATGTAGGCTTTCAACCTCTATTTCACCACTGTGTTGAATTAAAAAAAAATCTTGAATTACATTATATGTATTTTTGTTTTGATCTAAGAACAAATTTTTCAAACTGTAGGTAACTCTAAAAATGAATGACTTCCTATACAAACTTTCAACCCCTATTTTGCCCTATTTCACTCATTTTATTTTAGGGTTAAAAGTACGCTATGTTTTGCTCCAACATCCTATTTACCACTATACCAAAATTCATCTTGATAGGTTCAGCCGTTTAGCCGTGAAAAGGTAACAGACAGACAGACTTACTTTCGCATTTATAATAATAGACTTAAAGATCGTGTAGATCTATCGTGAATAGAGTTTTAATGAACTAATTGATGTACTAGTTGGACTAAAATTAATCCCCTCAAACTAAAAATCATATCAAATGCACACTAATATTGTAAATGCGAGTCTGTTTGTTAGATTTCAAGGCTATATCGTTAAACCGATTTTGATAACTTTTGGTATAGAGATAAATTAGACCTTTGTTATGTAATATTACGGTATCATCGTGAGGAAACCTGCATACTAGAGAATTTTCTGAAGTCTGTGTGAAGTCTGCCAATCCGCATTAGGGTTAGGCCAATAGTACCCCACGCTGGCCCAGCGTGGGGTACTATTTTACTATTATTTATTATCAAACCGATACAACCAACATTGTAGATTTTATATAGGAGTTGCACCTATATAAAATCTACAAAGTTGATTGTTTCGGAACTTTTCTCAATTTGTATTTTCTTCAACCATATTTCAGTAATTCTGCTTCAAGCCGTCCTTAAGATATAACAAATCTGACAAACATGTACACGAAGAACATAAATTTTATGTAAAATAGAAATAGAAATATATTTCAGCTACAATATACAACTAAAAGGATAAACTTTTTCAAGTACAGACAATAAACAAAGCACATGCCGCCTTTGTCAGACACCGCTTTGAGCGAGATGACAAACATCCCGTTCGGAAGTCATGCGGGTGCTTGTACTGTTTCACAATATTGATAATTTTGATCCTTTGAAATGAAAATATATACGTGTCTTACTAGCGGAAAACCCGCAGCTTGGTGCATCTTTATTCTTTCATCAAAGAAATAACGATTACTATGCGTGTTCTAGTTTAGATAAATTAGATTAGATATTACCATAATAACTGGACAACTGGTGAAGCCGTTGAGCATATCTAGAAAAACTTTTAAAGAAGAAAGCAGGAAAGAATGAATTAAAATAAGCAATCACTGACAAAATTTTGTACACGGATTATAAAAAAGGATCATTTAATCATGAAAAATGAATTCTGAAATAAAAAACCAGATGAAAAGATAGATAGATAGATAGAAAGATAATACATGAAGGAAAGACAGAGATGAGTGCCAAGCTTATGGCTTGGCACTCATCTCTGTCTTTCAGCAGAGACTAATAAAAATATATATTTGCATAAAGGAACAAGAAACATAAATAAGTTATGAAATATAAAAATAAACCCAAATAATAAAAAGAATGTGAGAAGCAAAGAAAAGAGTTAAAGTAACAAGACAACTTCCAAGTAGACACTGATAAAATTTGATACACACATAGTGGAACGAGGTCGTTTAATCATGAATGACCGATGGTTATAGATGGCCATAACCTCACCGTGAAAGCCTCTCGTAAAATGAAAACATAACTCGGGAACATTTTCGTCGTTTAAACAGTTTATCTTCTATTAAAACTCCCAATGTTATGACAATAATAAATTCGTTTTCTGTTCCAACATTTTGTGTACGCGTAAAAATGTTATGTCCTGAATAATAACCATTCAGATTCAATGTAGTTAAACTATTTGGTCTGATGAAACCCTGGGAACAGATAAAGAGAGTTTAGCCTTCCTTGAGTTTATAAACTAAATAGTAGACGCCCTGCGGTTTCTATTCCCATGAAAATCCTACTTCCTACTAATAAAATATTAGTTTATTATATATTAGTATATAGGATTATAAACGCGAAAGTTTGTATGGATGATTGGATGTATGTTTGAATGTTTGTTATTCTTTAATGCCGCTACTGCTGAAGCGATTTGGCTGAAATTTGGAATGAAAATAGATTTTACTCTGGATTAACACATAGGCTACTTTTTATCCCGGAAAAATCCATGGTTTTTGTATAATAGTAAATGGGACCTTGAAGCAAAATTTTAGGGTAGTTTTTGACCCTAAAATAAAAATTTAAGGGGGTGAAATAGGGGTTGAAAATTTGTATGGAAAGTCCTTCATTTTTGGAGTTACAGTTTTAAAAATTTGTTCGTAAATCATAAAAAAAACACGAAATATAATGTAATTCAAGAATTTTTAAATTTGACCCCTAAAGTGGTGAAAAATCCGCTAGTATTTTAATAAACTTCTTTGGAAAATATATAAAATTTATAGAGTTGTGTATATTTAATTAAAACTTTCAGTAAATCAGCTACGTATGTTATATGTAATTAAAATAAAATGTTTCTTAAATTTTGGTAGCAAGTAAATTCTATTCAATTTTACCATCCTCTTTAACGTATTTTGTTAAATAACTGTATTCGGGAAGTCATAAATTCGAAAAAAAAAGAAACATTAAAAACGTTACCATCATGTATGAAGAGAAAAATTACTTTGAAAATATGTAACGTAGTAAGTACGTGATATGATTTTATACGTGGCAGAAACGTGCGCACTAGACTGTTAAAATAAGGTTAAAATATAGTGAAGTGTATGTAATTTCTGTACATTCAACTGCTTACTAAGCATAATTCAGCTTATATTATTTTTATTAAATACTAGCATTTTTTTATTTAATTTAAAAATATTAGAGTTTTGAGTGCTGGAATGGCGACCCCGCACTAGTAAGCGCATTGTTGGCCGATTCCCCACCAGGTGGACTGACGACATCAAGCGAGTCGCAGGGATTCGCTGGATGCAGGCGGCTCAGTATCGTGATGATTGGAAGTCCCTACAAAAGGCCTATGTCCTGCAGTGGACGTCCATCGGCTGATATGATGACGATGATGAGAGTTTTGAGAGAATAATACCAGCCCACAATTATTTATGTTTGAGGTTAATATTATTGGACACTGGACTGCGACGTGAGCAGAGGTAAAAATTTCGTAGAATCATGACAACAACAAAAAAGTTAGACGTGTTCCTGTTGAATCCTGTACAGTATAATAAAATAATAATCCCTCTATTTGTCTATAGATGTTTGTTTGGATGTTTGTTACTCTTTAACGCCGCAATTACTTAACTGATTTGGCTCAAATTTAAAACGAAGATACACAAATACCCTGGAGTTGAAAAAGTAGCCTATGTGTTACATAGGCTACTTTTCATCCCGGAAAATCCTTGGTTCCCGCAGGTATTGTAAGAAATTAATTCGACGCGGATGAAGTAGAAGATGAAGTCCGCTAGTCCTACTTCCTATCCCACTAATATTATAAACGCGAAAGTTTATAATATTAGTAGGATAAGTATAGTATAAGTATAAGTTTATAATATTATTTAACTACAATAATTATACAAATCCGACTAAAACGCGAATATAAACGCGAAAGTTTGTGTGGATTGGTGTGGGTGTGGATACTCTTTAACGCCGCTACTACTGAAGCGATTTGGCTAAAATTTGTAATGGAAATGGATTTTACTCTGGATTAACACAGGCTAATTTTATACCGAAAAAATTCATGGTTTCTCGAGATTTGCGAAAACTGATGATTTTAATGATATGAATGTTTGTTACTCTTTATTATAGCATGGATTAACACATAGGCTACTTTTTATCCCGGAAAAATCCATGGTTCCCGAGGGATTTGTGAAAAACTAAATTCCACGCGGAGGAAGTCGCGGGCGTCCGCTAGTAATTTATAAATCGGTTTAACATGAAACAAACATTTGATTTTTTTTTTATTAAATAACTTAGGATCACAAAATATCTGAATCCCTTCTTTAAACGCTATACACACTCTTCCAGTAGTGATAGGCCACTGAGTTTTGTCTCGTGAACGGAATTGTATACAAAACAACGTTTGAAATTAGTATCTGTCTGGAGTCACAATGGGCTCATTGTGTTCATACAAAAGGAAACTCTACCCCATTATAACGCAATTTCTACCAGTCTTGTTCGCGACAACGGCGTTTACTCATCTTTGTAGTTCATGCGTCCTATTGAGATAGGTTTCTTTTGCTAAATACGCGAGGTTTTATGGTTTCGTAACGACGTTCTGACTACTGGCATCTTAAGTTATCTATATTATATAAAAAATAATTCCTATTTCTTTTAGTTACGACATAAATTTAGCACGATTGTATTTTATTCATCATTTTCATGATTTCTTTTTATTAAGTAGATATTTTGTAGAAAATTGGTTTTGGTTTTGGTTTTGGTTAGACGACTCCAACCCCTTTCTATTTTTATTTTCGCGTTCTACAGTATCTTAAGACCTTTTTCGCAGTATTTACTCAAACCCTTCCTCATTTGAATTCATCCAGTAGTTTCGTAGTGATGTAATATGATGTTTCAATTCAAAATCAAGTAAATATGATGTTTTTTAAAGAATTCTTGACATCAATTTTCTCGTGTTTTTTTTAATGTATTAGTTAGAAGTGTGTTTAAACATCAATAATAATTCACTAGATAATTTAAATAAACATAAAATATTGTTGAAAACCATATTTATGCTTAGTCCATTTAGTCATTATTATTGAATACAAATGGATGGGATGTAAAGAAAAAGCAAAAAACCTCCTAACAATATCCAAAATCAAAATATGTAATTATATACTTTACTGAGTTCAAATCTGTAAACATAATGCGGTCCTCATATTACGCACACTCAACTTCACACATCACCTGCTCTATTTTGACTTATCTTCTAGGAGATGTTAGAATCTAAACGATAAAATGCACACTCTTCATAATATTTTTCAAGTTAAAGATGAGTTGAGCATTCTGTTCGCCTTACATTGCATCGAGAATTTATAGTGCATTGCATGCCGTTAACTGAACTCGCTCCAGTAATAAAATTTAAGAAGCAATTACTGCATCTATAAAGATTGAGTGTTATAACGTTTCAGGCAACTTTATATGAACCCAAGAACTTGTATGATACTTGTAGAAGATAAATATAAATTATTTGTAACCATAGCTGGGCATTAACTCGTTATTCCGTTAATCGTTAATTAACGAAGTTAACATTTTGATTAACGGATTAACTTTTAAGTTAACTTTTAAAAATGTTAACGGACCCGTTAACTTCCATTAATATGCAGAAGTCCGTTAGTCGTTAATCCAATGCCTACTATTTACCGTGCGACGCGATTTACAGGTTTAGACAACTAAGAAATGATGAAAGATTTTTTTTTCAAAGATATCAACAAATTACTATATTTATGTTAAAATTATAGATAAAATCAACTAAAAACAAATTATGGCACTTTTCCCCAGTGATAGATAGAGTAGATAGTTCATTATCAACCCATATTCGGCTCACTCCTAAGCTCGAATCTCCTCTCAGAATCAGAGGGGTTAGGCCAATAGTTCACCACGCTGGTCCAATGTGGATTGGCAGACTTTACACACGCAGAGAATTAAGAAAATTCTCAGGTATGCAAGTTTCCTCACGATGTTAATCCTTTACCGTTTGAGACAACTGATATCTAATTTCTTCACACAACTGGAAAGTTGGAGGTGCATGCCCGGGACCGGATTCGAACCTACACCCTCTAGAATCAAAGGCAGAAGAGATGTCCACTGGGCTATCACGGCTGTAGATAGTTATATTATAATAATTAGTGTATGGGCTTGTACAAATGTTTTATGTGTCTAGACTACAGGATATATTTATGGCACCCTGACATATTTTCTGTACACTATAATATGTTATGTATTTTTTACTAGCGGACGCCCGCGTCTGCGTGGAATTCAGTTTTTCACAAATCCCACGGGAACCATGGATTTTTCCGGGATGAAAAGTATCCAGAAAAAAATGCATTTCCATTCCAAATTTCGGCCAAATGGTTTTAGCAGCCGCAGCGCAAAGGAGAAACAAACTTACACACTTGCACACAAACTTTCGCCTTTATAATATTAGTAATATTAGTGTGATAATACGGATAGACACATAAACATGATGAAACTTTATGGTTTCCGTACTAACTACGTAACCCTAAAAATGAGTAAACACTGACTCATTAAAACTTAGCGCAGCAATTTTAAATTGCGGCTAGGTACCTACGGAACACTTCAGAAATCCCACTCGGATAATAGTTACTGCTCGGTTTTCGTCGGCAAATAGAAAAATAGTGGGTATCCCCTTGTTTACTTTGTCTGTTCCCCAGATTGAATTTAAAGCTTGGATTTAAAAGTTGCGGTGTAAAAATTTAAGACCGTGAAAGCTAATGCAAATTCAAGATACTACTGGAATTCCTTTGTTACCCTGTGGAAGCTTTATTTTTAGAAGAAATGGTGCAATGCTGTAACTATCCTCACACTGTTATATTGCATTTCTTGTTACACTGATAAAGAAAACCAGTTTTTTATAACCTATTGAGGGTTACACCAACTACAAGTGTACGATTTTTAATTAACCAACGAGTGAATTAGTTTAAATATACCTATTTAATAAAATAAACATTAATACTATCCGGCCGCAAATATAGTAGGCAACCTATTTGCAATGTGTCAATGTGAATATTTTCTATCATTTATTTCTTATCGCAAATAAATAATGTTGTGGTGAGTTTGTGTGTGTGTGTGTGTGTATGTTTAATCTATTACCTCTACATACTAATATTATAAAGAGGTTTTATGAGTTTGTCGGATAATCTCTGCATCTACTGCACCGATTTTAAATTTTTTTCTCAATAGAAAGCTACGTTATTTGTGAGTGTCATATGCTATATATTTTCCACGTACTATCATGGGAACGGGAACTACGAGGATGAAATCGCGGGGCATCTGCTAATTTCTAATAAACACACTTTCTTTCTTTCAAAAGCAGTAAACATCGTCACATGTGGGCGCCCCTATAAGTGAACAAAATTGTAATCTATTCAACACCCGTTAATATATTGTACGGTCGTAAAACCTCTTCATGCCCTATTCCTTACGCGCGGTTAAATATTCTTTATCTCCTTCTGACAGTATAAAATGAGGGGCAACTTTTATAAGTTTACAATGTTGTATTGCAACGGCAAATTCATTTTTCACGAAGCTCGGTTATCGCGCCAGTTTAGTGGCAATAAGCTGGTAAACGTGCATCGCTATGATTTATGCCGCGGATCTTGGTACAACATGAATTTTGTGGAGCATTAAGTAAGTGCGAGATTGAAAAGTTGCTTGAGATAAATATGAGATTCTTTCACTTCTGGCACATACTAGCAGATGATTTTCAGTTCGTTATCAACCCATATTCGGTTCATTGCTGAGGTCGAGTCTCCTCTCAGAATGAGAGAGGTTAGGCTAACAGTCCACCACGCTGGCCCAATGCGGATTGGCAGACCTTACATACAACTTTACAGTTATTGAGTTCTTATTTTAGATTAAACATAACCCATGGACATTGGACAAGCCAACCTTCAACAATGGAGAGACAATTTAAATTCTAAAATGGAGAGACACTTTAAAAAGAAGTCCTCCATATTTAATCATTTACAAAGCGTACATAAATGCCTAATTTTTGAGGTGTTAAGTTCTATTTTCAGTTAAGTACAGATAAGTAAAAAAAAAAAATACAATATCTTTTATTTAGTGGATAATGGACATATTGTATAACAATTCTTAACTATATTACAAAGATAGCACTTTTTGTTTCTTAAAAATAAAATTCAATAGCTTTACGGTTAAGGGCCGGACGAATCTAGAGGTCATAGGTTTGATCCACGCCCGTTGTAATATATCAATGAATTTATACTAAATTCAAGGGTAATTGTTGATTTTATGAGCATGATAAAGGAATTAGTATTTCGAGTAAGTAGGTAGTAAGAGTGCGTGTGTAGAGCAAATACTAAGAGCGATAACATATTATTTGGTTTCTATGGCTTTCTTACCTACCGTTACCGCTTACCGGCTATTAAACATTAATTCATACAAACCCGGGCTACACGCGGATAAA